>NC_051863.1:101589613-101719126 GCF_015732765.1 Culex quinquefasciatus
TTTTAGAATTTTAAATTTTAGAATTTTAAATTTTAAATTTTAAATTTTAGAATTTTAGAATTTTAAATTTTAGAGATTTTAGAATTTTAGAATTTTAAATTTTAAATTTTAGAATTTTAAATTTTAGAATTTTAGAATTTTAGAATTTTAGAATTTTAGAATTTTAAATTTTAGAATTTTAGAATTTTAAATTTTAAATTTTAGAATTTTAAATTTTAAATTTTAGAATTTTAAATTTTAGAAATTTTAAATTTTAAATTTTAAATTTTAAATTTTAAATTTTAAATTTTAGAATTTTAGAATTTTAGAATTTTAAATTTTAAATTTTTAAATTTTAGAATTTTAAATTTTAAATTTTAAATTTTAGAATTTTAGAATTTTAGAGATTTTAAATTTTAAATTTTAGGTTTAGATTTTAGAATTTTAGAATTTTAGAATTTTAGAATTTTAAATTTTAAATTTTAGAATTTTAAATTTTAGAATTTAAATTTTAAAATTTTAGAATTTTAAATTTTAAATTTTAGATTTTAGAATTTTAGAATTTTAAATTTTAAATTTTAGAATTTTAAATTTTAGAATTTTAAATTTTAGAATTTTAAATTTTAAATTTTAGAATTTTAGAATTTTAGATTTTAGAATTTTAGATTTTAGAATTTTAAATTTTAAATTTTAGAATTTTAAATTTTAAATTTTAGAATTTTAAATTTTAGAATTTTAAATTTTAAATTTTAGAATTTTAAATTTTAGAATTTTAAATTTTAAATTTTAGATTTTAGAATTTTAGAATTTTAAATTTTTAAATTTTAGAATTTTAAATTTTAAATTTTAGAATTTTAAATTTTAGTTTTAAAGTTTTAGAATTTAAATTTTAAATTTTAAATTTTAAATTTTAGAATTTTAGAATTTTAAATTTTAAATTTTAAATTTTAGAATTTTAGATTTTAAATTTTGAAATTTTAAATTTTTAGATTTTAAATTTTAGAATTTTAAATTTTAGAATTTTAGAATTTTAGAATTTTAGAATTTTAGAATTTTAGAATTTTAGAATTTTAGAATTTTAAATTTTGAATTTTAAATTTTAAATTTTAAATTTTAAATTTTAGAATTTTAAATTTTAAATTTTAAATTTTAGAATTTTAGAATTTTAGAATTTTAGAATTTTAAATTTTAGAATTTTAGAATTTTAGAATTTTAAATTTTAAATTTTAGAATTTTAGAATTTTAGATATTTAGAATTTTAAGATTTTACAGGGTGTAAAAATGTATTGGAAGAGCCTGGGCATGTGAACTTGGCAGTAAGCTCATTCCGGTTGATCCGGCCGGCCGGATTCACCCAGAACGCCGTTTTAATGCATCGATTAATCAAGCGATTTCGTCGGTTGCAGTCGGCCGATTTAGTGGCTGTCTCGATGACAGTTGAGCCAGTCAGATTTGCGATTCCTTTCCGTAGGGTCGTAAATTTTCGCGTCCGCCGTCGGTGTGTTTTTCCGTTTTTTGGCGTGCGTGTGTGCGTGTGAAGGTGCGGCTGGCTTTGGCTGTCTCGATGACAGTTGAGCCAGTCAGATTTGCGATTCCTTTCCGTAGGGTCGTAAGAATTTTCGCGTCCGCCGTCGGTGTGTTTTTCGTTTTTTTGCGTGTGTGCGTGTGAAGGTGCGGCTGGCTTTGGCTGTCCCGATGACAGTTGAGCCAGTCAGATTTGCGATTCCTTTTCGTAGGGTCGTAAAATTTTCGCGTCCGCCGTCGGTGTGTTTTTCCGTTTTTTGGCGTGCGTGTGTGCGTGTGAAGGTGCGGCTGGCTTTGGCTGTCTCGATGACAGTTGAGCCAGTCAGATTTGCGATTCCTTTCCGTAGGGTCGTAGAATTTTCGCGTCCGCCGTCGGTGTGTTTTTCGTTTTTTTGGCGTGCGTGTGAAGGTGCGGCTGGCTTTGGCTGTCCCGATGACAGTTGAGCCAGTCAGATTTGCGATTCCTTTCCGTAGGGTCGTAAGAATTTTCGCGTCCGCCGTCGGTGTGTTTTTCGTTTTTCTCGCGTGCGTGTGTGCGTGTGAAGGTGCGGCTGGCTTTGGCTGTCCTGATGACAGTTGAGCCAGTCAGATTTGCGATTCCTTTCCGTAGGGTCGTAAGAATTTTCGCGTCCGCCGTCGGTGTGTTTCGTTTTCTCGCGTGCGTGTGTGCGTGTGAAGGTGCGGCTGGCTTTGGCTGTCCCGATGACAGTTGAGCCAGTCAGATTTGCGATTCCTTTTCGTAGGGTCGTAAAATTTTCGCGTCCGCCGTCGGTGTGTTTTTCCGTTTTTTGGCGTGCGTGTGTGCGTGTGAAGGTGCGGCTGGCTTTGGCTGTCTCGATGACAGTTGAGCCAGTCAGATTTGCGATTCCTTTCCGTAGGGTCGTAGAATTTTCGCGTCCGCCGTCGGTGTGTTTTTCCGTTTTTTGGCGTGCGTGTGTGCGTGTGAAGGTGCGGCTGGCTTTGGCTGTCCCGATGACAGTTGAGCCAGTCAGATTTGCGATTCCTTTTCGTAGGGTCGTAAAATTTTCGCGTCCGCCGTCGGTGTGTTTTTCCGTTTTTGGCGTGCGTGTGTGCGTGTGAAGGTGCGGCTGGCTTTGGCTGTCTCGATGACAGTTGAGCCAGTCAGATTTGCGATTCCTTTCCGTAGGGTCGTAGAATTTTCGCGTCCGCCGTCGGTGTGTTTTTCGTTTTTTTGGCGTGCGTGTGTGCGTGTGAAGGTGCGGCTGGCTTTGGCTGTCCCGATGACAGTTGAGCCAGTCAGATTTGCGATTCCTTTCCGTAGGGTCGTAAGAATTTTCGCGTCCGCCGTCGGTGTGTTTTTCGTGTTTTTCGTTTTTCTCGCGTGCGTGTGTGCGTGTGAAGGTGCGGCTGGCTTTGGCTGTCTCGATGACAGTTGAGCCAGTCAGATTTGCGATTCCTTTCCGTAGGGTCGTAGAATTTTCGCGTCCGCCGTCGGTGTGTTTTTCGTTTTTTTGGCGTGCGTGTGAAGGTGCGGCTGGCTTTGGCTGTCCCGATGACAGTTGAGCCAGTCAGATTTGCGATTCCTTTCCGTAGGGTCGTAAGAATTTTCGCGTCCGCCGTCGGTGTGTTTTTCGTTTTTCTCGCGTGCGTGTGTGCGTGTGAAGGTGCGGCTGGCTTTGGCTGTCTCGATGACAGTTGAGCCAGTCAGATTTGCGATTCCTTTCCGTAGGGTCGTAGAATTTTCGCGTCCGCCGTCGGTGTGTTTTTCGTTTTTTTGGCGTGCGTGTGAAGGTGCGGCTGGCTTTGGCTGTCCCGATGACAGTTGAGCCAGTCAGATTTGCGATTCCTTTCCGTAGGGTCGTAAGAATTTTCGCGTCCGCCGTCGGTGTGTTTTTCGTTTTTCTCGCGTGCGTGTGTGCGTGAAGGTGCGGCTGGCTTTGGCTGTCCCGATGACAGTTGAGCCAGTCAGATTTGCGATTCCTTTTCGTAGGGTCGTAAAATTTTCGCGTCCGCCGTCGGTGTGTTTTTCCGTTTTTTGGCGTGCGTGTGTGCGTGTGAAGGTGCGGCTGGCTTTGGCTGTCTCGATGACAGTTGAGCCAGTCAGATTTGCGATTCCTTTCCGTAGGGTCGTAGAATTTTCGCGTCCGCCGTCGGTGTGTTTTTCGTTTTTTGGCGTGCGTGTGCGTGTGAAGGTGCGGCTGGCTTTGGCTGTCCCGATGACAGTTGAGCCAGTCAGATTTGCGATTCCTTTCCGTAGGGTCGTAAGAATTTTCGCGTCCGCCGTCGGTGTGTTTTTCGTTTTTCTCGCGTGCGTGTGTGCGTGTGAAGGTGCGGCTGGCTTTGGCTGTCCCGATGACAGTTGAGCCAGTCAGATTTGCGATTCCTTTCCGTAGGGTCGTAAGAATTTTCGCGTCCGCCGTCGGTGTGTTTTTCGTTTTTCTCGCGTGCGTGTGTGCGTGTGAAGGTGCGGCTGGCTTTGGCTGTCCCGATGACAGTTGAGCCAGTCAGATTTGCGATTCCTTTTCGTAGGGTCGTAAAATTTTCGCGTCCGCCGTCGGTGTGTTTTTCCGTTTTTTGGCGTGCGTGTGTGCGTGTGAAGGTGCGGCTGGCTTTGGCTGTCTCGATGACAGTTGAGCCAGTCAGATTTGCGATTCCTTTCCGTAGGGTCGTAGAATTTTCGCGTCCGCCGTCGGTGTGTTTTTCGTTTTCTCGCGTGCGTGTGTGCGTGTGAAGGTGCGGCTGGCTTTGGCTGTCCCGATGACAGTTGAGCCAGTCAGATTTGCGATTCCTTTTCGTAGGGTCGTAAAATTTTCGCGTCCGCCGTCGGTGTGTTTTTCCGTTTTTTGGCGTGCGTGTGTGCGTGTGAAGGTGCGGCTGGCTTTGGCTGTCTCGATGACAGTTGAGCCAGTCAGATTTGCGATTCCTTTCCGTAGGGTCGTAGAATTTTCGCGTCCGCCGTCGGTGTGTTTTTCGTTTTTTGGCGTGCGTGTGTGCGTGTGAAGGTGCGGCTGGCTTTGGCTGTCCCGATGACAGTTGAGCCAGTCAGATTTGCGATTCCTTTCCGTAGGGTCGTAAGAATTTTCGCGTCCGCCGTCGGTGTGTTTTTCGTGTTTTTCGTTTTCTCGCGTGCGTGTGTGCGTGTGAAGGTGCGGCTGGCTTTGGCTGTCTCGATGACAGTTGAGCCAGTCAGATTTGCGATTCCTTTCCGTAGGGTCGTAGAATTTTCGCGTCCGCCGTCGGTGTGTTTTTCGTTTTTTGGCGTGCGTGTGAAGGTGCGGCTGGCTTTGGCTGTCCCGATGACAGTTGAGCCAGTCAGATTTGCGATTCCTTTCCGTAGGGTCGTAAGAATTTTCGCGTCCGCCGTCGGTGTGTTTTTCGTTTTTCTCGCGTGCGTGTGTGCGTGTGAAGGTGCGGCTGGCTTTGGCTGTCTCGATGACAGTTGAGCCAGTCAGATTTGCGATTCCTTTCCGTAGGGTCGTAGAATTTTCGCGTCCGCCGTCGGTGTGTTTTTCGTTTTTTGGCGTGCGTGTGAAGGTGCGGCTGGCTTTGGCTGTCCCGATGACAGTTGAGCCAGTCAGATTTGCGATTCCTTTCCGTAGGGTCGTAAGAATTTTCGCGTCCGCCGTCGGTGTGTTTTTCGTTTTTCTCGCGTGCGTGTGTGCGTGTGAAGGTGCGGCTGGCTTTGGCTGTCCCGATGACAGTTGAGCCAGTCAGATTTGCGATTCCTTTTCGTAGGGTCGTAAAATTTTCGCGTCCGCCGTCGGTGTGTTTTTCCGTTTTTTGGCGTGCGTGTGTGCGTGTGAAGGTGCGGCTGGCTTTGGCTGTCTCGATGACAGTTGAGCCAGTCAGATTTGCGATTCCTTTCCGTAGGGTCGTAGAATTTTCGCGTCCGCCGTCGGTGTGTTTTCGTTTTCTCGCGTGCGTGTGTGCGTGTGAAGGTGCGGCTGGCTTTGGCTGTCCCGATGACAGTTGAGCCAGTCAGATTTGCGATTCCTTTTCGTAGGGTCGTAAAATTTTCGCGTCCGCCGTCGGTGTGTTTTTCCGTTTTTTGGCGTGCGTGTGTGCGTGTGAAGGTGCGGCTGGCTTTGGCTGTCTCGATGACAGTTGAGCCAGTCAGATTTGCGATTCCTTTCCGTAGGGTCGTAGAATTTTCGCGTCCGCCGTCGGTGTGTTTTTCGTTTTTTGGCGTGCGTGTGTGCGTGTGAAGGTGCGGCTGGCTTTGGCTGTCCCGATGACAGTTGAGCCAGTCAGATTTGCGATTCCTTTCCGTAGGGTCGTAAAATTTTCGCGTCCGCCGTCGGTGTGTTTTTCGTTTTTCTCGCGTGCGTGTGTGCGTGTGAAGGTGCGGCTGGCTTTGGCTGTCCCGATGACAGTTGAGCCAGTCAGATTTGCGATTCCTTTCCGTAGGGTCGTAAGAATTTTCGCGTCCGCCGTCGGTGTGTTTTTCGTTTTTCTCGCGTGCGTGTGTGCGTGTGAAGGTGCGGCTGGCTTTGGCTGTCCCGATGACAGTTGAGCCAGTCAGATTTGCGATTCCTTTTCGTAGGGTCGTAAAATTTTCGCGTCCGCCGTCGGTGTGTTTTTCCGTTTTTTGGCGTGCGTGTGTGCGTGTGAAGGTGCGGCTGGCTTTGGCTGTCTCGATGACAGTTGAGCCAGTCAGATTTGCGATTCCTTTCCGTAGGGTCGTAGAATTTTCGCGTCCGCCGTCGGTGTGTTTTTCGTTTTTCTCGCGTGCGTGTGAAGGTGCGGCTGGCTTTGGCTGTCCCGATGACAGCTAGCCAGTTTGATTTGACCCTATCAACACCCTATCATACCATTTCAGCTCGATACACATCGAAACTCGTCGTTCGCACCGTTAATCAGTACCTCACTGAACATCAATCATTTAAAACTCGTAAAATCATCTCAAGTTAAAAGTTACATTGTTTAATCCTTCATTCTTTAATTACAAATGATTTTTGTTCTATCTTTCCACAGCCGGCTGTCTAAGACTAGACCATTTCATTTAAAATTTAACAACCGATAAACGGGAAATGTCTCATCCGCAGCATCCGATTGTTTGCCTTGAGAATAATATATAACATCTTTTAACAAACACTATGATTTTGGGTCGCATCATCATCTTCTATGATGAATCCTGACCAAACACCCTATCCTACTAACAAGTTTTCAGGTTCCTGGCGCTCGTGGGGTGTAAGCACAGAGTAAATCAGCTGCCCTAGTAGCAACCTGCGCTAACTAACATTCCCGTCCCTTAAAATCTAGGTCTACAAACTGACATGGCGGGCGCCGTTGGTGGCCAATGACTGTTACCTATTCGCAACTGATCTAGCTTTAGCAATCATGGTGTTTTATCTTTTCAGCGCATTCATACATGCTGTTGATAAGGGAAACACCACTAGATCGTCGAAGCCTATAATCAGTAGTGCTGAAAGGATATTACGGTTCTGTTCAGCAACGGAGGGGCAACCATGGGTGATCTCTCATGCTCATGCTCATGCTCATGCAGTCGGCCGATTTAGTCGGCCGATTAGTCGCTCCCATAATAGTCGGTGAAACAAACGTCGGCTCAAATTTCTATGGGGATATTCCAATCTGATCCTGCCGGAAACCATGCGTCCCTGTGTGGTCCCACGTGGCTTCCGTAGAACCCACGGAAGCAGCCACGTTTTCTCGTACTCATACTCCACAAACCCACGTTGTCTCATACTCCGGTAAACATCAATCCGTTGGAGGTCCAAGATCGTCGCCAAGGTGTCGCATCCGGGTTTTGATCAGCTCGTCGAGGAGCAGAAGTCCAATACGACCAAGATGCTTCCACGGCCGCCTCAGAAGAATACCAACATCCAAACTGGAATCTACGGTCAAGGCAAATCCCGAAGGAAGCCAAGTTGGAGAAGATTCGGCGATCCGCTAGTGAAATTGAGTGAACAAGTGAATATGTTTGTGAAATTTTGAGTTTGAATAAAAAACAATAAAAGCAAAACAACAGTTTTTTCAACTGCAACATAAACTAAAAATCCGAAATGACAGCACACGACAATAGCACGACATTCTAAATAACAAAACCGTGTGACGTTGGTCGAATGTCGTACGACAATGTCGTAGAATTTCGATCATCGATCGCACGACAAATACGACATTTTGGTGCAAAAACGTATGACATTCGCGTAAAAGTCGCACGACATTGTCGTGCGATGTCGTACGATTGCACGGACGACAAACGACGGACGTCTGACGGACTTTTCAGTCAGGGAAACGACGGACGTCCGACGGACTTTTTGTCTGGGTGGCTGCGACTGGAATTTTCATGCAACATTGTAGTGAACAGTTTTTTGAGTGTATGTACTCATACTTGAACTGAATTTCGTGTAATCGAACTCGGAAAAGTGTAATGCCGATTCTCCGTGTTGTTTGTGAGTCACATTAAAATTATTTAGTCATCATCTTTTCCAACTAGCAGTCAAGCACAGGAATATGTAAGAATTTTGTTCAGAATTAATTTCAAAAATTATAATTATTTATTTAATTTCAGTGCCATCGACGACCATCATACAAAAAATAAATAAATAAATCGAGTATGTCTGAATTGCTTAGTGTCCCTTTGAAAAAGCCCACAGATGTCGATTTAGTTCGCCCGTTGAATAATTTAATCAAAAGTTCCTATACTAATTTGGGACCATCCAAGTTGTCGGGCATTGAACAGGCCGTCAGCAAGTTCAATTATCAACGAAATGCCGCTGTTTGGAAAGGCTTTGAGAAATCTGAAAACGCGTTGGAGATAATTTACGCGTAAGTATTTTTTTTTTCCTCATTATCATTTCCTCTATCTTAACCCTCTCCCGCCCATGGTTACTCCAGAGCACCAAAAGTTTGAACTCAAATATCTCGTAACTGACACAATTTTTCATTGAGCTTTAAGTTGCAGGTGTTAATGTAGAATGTATACTAACATCTCCCAAATTTTATCAAATTTGGTCGAACACAAGCAAAGTTACAGTACGAAATGTAAACAAAAATGGGCAAATTTTAGGGAAATCAATAAGACCTGTTTTCAAAAGCCCGTAAAAATTACCAAACACAAAATTTTATGAAACAAAAAATGTTTTGCTATCATTTGAACCTTGGACAAGAACCCCTGTGAATAACATTGTGAGTTTGGACCAATTTTGAGTGTTTTTCAACCTTTTTCATTTGGTGCACCACCTAGGCATATGAGCAACTAAATATTTAGGAGCACTTTTTTTTCTAAATTACAGAAAAAGTTTATTTTTACCAAAACAAAAGTTTATAAACATTTTGACTATTCATAAACAAGACAAAACATTGTTATTAGACCGATGGTTTTATTATTTTCCTTATTTTTCATGAAAATTGTTGTTTGTGAGTTTTGAATAAGCCAATCAAAGAAATCTAAAAATGCTGAGATTTTTGAATTTGTAATTCATACTTCAGAAATATAGGGGAAATCTACCCATTTTAATCCTAATAAGCGGTCGTGTTTGAATGATGCTGGATAATCTAGAGTCTCCCTTGAATTTTACTAAAACCAAGTACACCAACGAGTAGAGCAAGTTTTTGTGAACATTTCTGTTTATTTTCACTTTCACTAAAAGTTATTCTATTTCTTTGCCAAGCATTTAACAAAAAAATTCCCAAGGGTATTCTAATCGAGGCGAATGCATTGGGCCACGCCCATTTTTCTAATATCGGCTTAGTTCTTTTTCTTCCAACACTCTGTCGAGTGTTGCCATTTGCGCTGACAGTTCAAACGAACACTCACGAAAAGTGGCATTTATAGGGAAAGTTTCCTGGCATCGCTTGCTGTGCTGCTGGTGGTGTTGACGGCCAGCCTTTGTTCTTTTTTGCCTTCGTCTCTCGCTCGGTTTTCTTCAGCCTTCGATTAGAATGCAAAGTGAAAATTGAAACGTCAAACGACTTGGCGCGTTTGTTTTTGATGGCGCTTGCTAATTTATTACATTTTTCGGGATTATTCTTCAAGTGAGTGCCTTACTAATGATCAAAAGAACATGTTGCCGGTAGTTGGAAGCAATTTCATATCTTAAGCGCCGTGAAAAAGTAAGCGAAAGTGAAAAGCCCTCAAAAAGCTGAAATCCTCCAAGAGAGCTGCCTTGAAAAAGTTTTCCAAGTGCCCTATCAGTGTCAATCGCCTAAATTTGAATCAGATCAGCAACGACTACAGGCGGTTGAATAAGTCACTGTTCCTCGCTCACCAATCTCGTGTTCAGAACCGCCTCAAACAAAATCCTAAAGGCTTCTGGAAGTTCGTAAATGAGCAACGAAAGGAGTCTGGTCTTCCGTCAACTATGATCCGTGACGGGGTGGAAGTCTCAACCTCATCTGAGATTTGTGATGCCTTCCGTGTCCAATTTTCGAGCGTTTTTGCTGACAACAACCTAAGCGACCCTGATGTTGCTGCGGCAGCTGACTCGGTTCCTGATTCCGGTCTTGTCTGCTCCGACCTTCAAGTCTCTCGGGAGGACTTTAATGCAGCGTGTTCGAAATTGAAAAGTTCCACGTCCCCGGACCTGACGGAGTTCCCGCAATCGTTATCAAAAAGTGTGCAAATAGCCTCTCGGAGCCACTCCTTCGAATCTTTAATTTATCACTTTCTCTTGGAGTTTTCCCCAAATACTGGAAGGAGTCATATGTGTTCCCAGTGTTTAAAAAGGGTTGCAAGCAAGACGTTAAAAACTATCGCGGTATTGCCGCCCTCTGTGCAGTCTCCAAGTTGTTTGAAGTGATTGTTTTGGAGTTTCTTCGCCACAACTTATCGCACGTCGTCTCCGATGACCAACACGGGTTTTTCCCTAAACGTTCCACCAATACGAATCTTGTCACTTACATTTCCAAGATCCAACGTGCGATTAGCGATGGCTATCAAGTCGACGCCATCTATACTGACCTTTCTGCGGCATTTGACAAAATTAACCACCGTATAGCAATTGCGAAACTTCGCCGTGTTGGCCTACACGGTTCTTTGCTTACGTGGGTTAACTCCTACCTGACCGGAAGAACTATGTTGGTTAAAATCTCCGATAACTTGTCTTTACCATTTTCTGTTACCTCGGGTGTTCCACAGGCAAGCCATTTAGGGCCGTTTCTTTTCCTGTTGTATATCAATGATGTCAATTTCCTGCTTCGCTGTCCTAAACTATGCTACGCTGACGATTTTAAATTGTATGCTATAATTAAGAGGCCTACTGATATGGAAGATTTGCAAGCTCAGGTTGATTTATTTGCTGACTGGTGCCGCTTGAATCAGATGGTTCTCAATCCTTCTAAATGTTCGACAATTACATTCACCCGTAAACGCTGCCCAACGTTTTTCAGTTACAAAATTCTTGGTAACCCACTTACTCGTGACTCTTTTGTAAAGGATTTAGGCGTGTTGTTGGATTCGAAGCTTTCTTTTAAAAATCACATTTCATATTTGTGCTCGAAGGCTTCTAAACAGCTAGGAATGATTTTTAGAATGACCAAATATTTTCGCGACGTCAATTGCCTAAAAAATTCTCTATCTTTCCTTAGTTCGCTCCACCCTAGAGTACGGTTCAGTTGTGTGGGCTCCATATTATCATAATGACATTGGACGAATCGAAGCGATTCAACGTAAATTTACAAGATTTGCTCTAAGACATCTTGGTGAGTGTCCAAATTACGAAACTCGTTGCTCTATGCTCCACCTTGATCCTTTGAGTGTTCGTAGAGAAGCTGCTAAAGCCTTTTTTTTGTTGCTGACCTTTTCCGATCAAACATCAACTGCCCTTTTCTTACGAGTGAACTGAACGTCAACATTAGACGCCGGGTGCTTCGCTCACACTCTTTTCTCGTTATACCTGGAGCCCGTACAAATTATGCCTTCAATGAACCTGTTTCTAGTATGTGCAGGGTTTTTGAACGTTGTTACCCCTTTTTCGATTTCCATTTGTCTCGTCCCCGTCTGAAGCACGATATTTTGAATTTTCTCAGGGAAGCATATGTGTTTTGACAAAGGTTTAGACCGGTTTATTTTTAGTTAGTTTTATTTATTTATTTATTTATTTATTTATTTTTTACATTGTGCTAGTTTAGTTTGATAGCTTAAGTTTGATTGTATATATCCTCTATGTCATTTGGATTGTAAAATCTGTTGATAATAAAAAAAGTAAGAGGTTTTGTGCCTATTTGAGAAGGACCCATCGGTAGGCGTTCCACTCAAACGGGCTTTTCCCTCATATAAAACATAAAACAAAAGTTAATTTTGGCGATATTCATTAAGCGTTTGAGGGATTTTCGTGTGTGTCACTGTGTGTGCCAACAAAATGATGAGAAGTGGTCTCGCAAAATACAAATTATGATCAAAAGTGCATTAAATGTGATCTTTTTGGCCAGTAAGTGGCATACATTTGCGTGCTTACTCGAGGCGGTGCTGTTGCTGGTAAGTTTATAGCCCAAATAGTATTTTTGGAGCTTTAATCGAGCATCAAACTCTCCATATGACGAAGATAGGTGTTTGATTGGAAAGGGTAGATTTCCCCTAGTCTTACAGCAAAGAATAAGTAGTTTTAACACATTTCGAAGCATTTTCAAACAACTGAACCAATAGATTTGAAGAAAACGAGATTTTGTGATTTAAAATTAAGTTGCTCATCTTCCTGATGGTGCTCTGGTGCACCACTTCAAATTCCACTTTTTTGCACCAATTCGATGTTTATGGGTCAAAGTAAAGTATTTCCTGCAATATTGTACCAAAATTTAGCCATTTACTATTTTTACGATAAGCAAACAGCTCTGGGCGTTAGAGGGTAAGTTTAAGTTAGTTTTAGGTTGAGTTATGTTTTCTTAACATTTTTTTTCCACATTGTACCTAGTGTTACAGAAATGATAAATCATATACAAAATGCAAACTAAAGCTAAAGGTGATCCACTTATTATGTAAATCAAATGTAATTAGTATAATATATTTTATTATTATATTTAATTGAAACAAAGTGTCTCATTGGCTGAGAAGAGAGGGAACATTGAAAAAGCCCTAGGTTCTGGGTATATTCTAAAAGATTCTATGACAATTTCCGGAATTCCATTTCCCGGAATGGACGTTTTCCGGAATGGACATTATCCGGAATGGACGTTTTCCGGAATGGACGTTATCCGGAATGAAATTTCCCGGAATGGACGTTTCCCGGAATGGACATTTCCCGGATTTTTTTTTATATTACCTGATATGAGAATGAATGGAATCTTGCCCACTCAATTACTTGTGGTTAAGAATTATTTAGTTTGTACTTCGTTGGTTTTGACAACAATATGAATATAAATACATGAATGATAAAAAAAGTGAAATGTTCGGACATGAACAATAGAAGCAAGTGTTGACTATTGAAACAATACTTTATCAACCACCACGAGATGTAACAATGTAGATCGATAGATATTAGATGTTTTTTACATTCTTTCAATGTGTTGTTATGTAAGAATTTTCCCTTCTTTTGTTAATCATTTGACTTATGTGACTAAATTCAACCATATTTTACTATAAAGCAGAATGATTATTTTCAAAAAGGAAAACCTCAAGTAAATAAAAGCTTTTCAGAAAATCAATGTATAATGTATATTTTCTTGAGGTTTTCCCTTCTTTAAAAATACACGATCTTTAATCGATGTGATGGAATTTCGTGTAAGAGATTTCCCTTCTTGTGTAAATCAGGTCACTATTGTGACCAAATTCTACCAAATTTTACTATAAAGCAGGGTGATTATTTTCAAAGAAGGGAAAACCCCAAGAAAATTTATAACTTGAGTGTATTATATTTTTAAAGAATGAAATACCTCAAGGAAGTACACATTATAAATTGATTTTCTGAAAAGCTGTTTATTTACAAGAGGTTTTCCCTTCTTTGAAAATAAACATTCTGCTTTATAATAAAATTTGGTAGAATTTAGTCACAAAAGTCAACTGATTAACACAAAAAGGGGAATCCCTTACACGAAATTCCATCACATCGATTAAAGATCGTGTATTTTTAAAGAAGGGTAAACCTCAAGAAAATATACATTATGCATTGATTTTCTGAAAGCTTTTTTTTCTAGAGGATTTCCCTTCTTTAAAAAAAACACATTCTTCTTTATAGTGCAGAGTTCCTTAACAAAAACTAGTTGAAATTTAGTAGAATTAACAAAAGAAGGGATAATTCTTACATAAAATCCCATTACTTTGATGAATGAACGTGTATTTTTAAAGAAGGGAAAATCTCAAGATAAATAAAAGCTTTTCAGAAAATCAATGTATAACGTATTTTTCCTTGAGGTTTTTCATTCTTTAAAAATACACTCAAGCTATTTATTTTCTTGACAGGACACATTACACATTGATTTTCTGAAAAGCTTTTTATTTACTTGAGGTTTTCCCTTCTTTGAAAATAATCATTCTGCTTTATAGTAAAATATGGTAGAATTTAGTCACATAAGTCAAATGATTAACAAAAGAAGGGAAAATTCTTACATAACAACACATTGAAAGAATGTAAAAAACATCTAATATCTATCGATCTACATTGTTACTTCTCGTGGTGGTTGATAAAGTATTGTTTCAATAGTCAACACTTGCTTCTATTGTTCATGTCCGAACATTTCACTTTCTTTTTATCATTCATGTATTTATATTCATATTGTTGTCAAAACCAACGAAGTACAAACTAAATAATTCTTAACCACAAGTAAGTGAGTAGGCAAGATTCCATTCATTCTCATATCAGGTAATATAAAAAAAAATCCGGGAAATGTCCATTCCGGGAAACGTCCATTCCGGGAAATTTCATTCCGGATAACGTCCATTCCGGATACTGTCCATTCCGGATAACGTTCATTCCGGAAAACGTCCATTCCGGATAATGTCCATTTCGGAAAACGTCCATTCCGGGAAATGGAATTCCGGAAATTGTCATAGAATCTTCTAAAATTTGGTAAAATCTTATAAAAGGACATTATAGCCCAACTCATTCCATATGAAATGACGATTTTTTTTAAGAAATATTATTATTTTCGACAGCCTGTAATGTATGGCGAAGAATGGCTGTAGATTGAAGCACCCTCGCTGCCAGGTGCCGGAGACCAGTTGTTTGTTGAACCGAACCACCAATTCGTACTAATTTTAACCAAGGACAAACTGTCCTTTTCCGTCAGGCCCACGTCAAGAATCGCCCACGAGGAGGATAATAGTTCCGCACCGCAAACGGATCCGCCGATACTCCGACACACATCTGCACGGTTCCAACTCCTTCCTCGCCCAGCTTTTTAATTTCCGGCGGCTTCTCCGGATTGTTTTAAAACAGCAGCTTGGTCATGTCGTTCCTCACGATACGCGTACTCCATTCTGCGCCGATACATCCGTTAACAATCTGGAGACCCTCCTAGGCCTGAGCGGGTTGCGGTGGTAGCGTTTTAGCTTCTTTTGGAGTGGTTCCGCTTCGCAGGCCTTCGGCGACGGAAAACCTCCGAAAGCAGCTTCTTTTTCTTCTCAAACAGGACGATGAAGAGTCTGCCGGTGTTTTTCTGGTGGAGGAGGGCGAGGATGCAGCGCTCGAGATTGAACTTGACCATGTCCTCGGGAGCTGGAGCTGGAGCATAAGCGGTCGGAAGACGGTGCGGTAGTTTTCTGGGACTTGCATGTCCTTGGTGATCGGTTCCCTGTAGGTCATTCCAGGCAGAGCGTCGGAACAAGGCATTGCGTTTTCGTTCGGGTTCAGCGAGCATGTAGACAAGTTTGCCGCCCACTTCGCCTTCGGTTTCCTGCAATGAATTTAATAAAAAAACTTAAAATCTTGCAATAAATTCACTAACAATTTACTTACCACTTGACTTTTGTAATTCCGGCCGATTTTGAATTAAAAAAAAATACCCAGCACTTTTCGTTCGAACATGACAAGTCTATGTAAACAGTGCACGCGAGCTGTCAAACAGAAATACACGATTGAGGTTAGCCGCGACGGCGTAAAACCTAATAATTTTCATCACACTCAAAATAATCCACACGTTAATGCTACGTGAAAAATCACGTAACCCCGATTTTCCCCTCGCTAGGCCCGTTTTACGTGACACACGTAAAAATAATGTGAAAGTGTACTGGCAAAAAAAATGTTTTCACGTTGAAGTTACGTGATAAACCATATAGTATTTTTCCACTAGGATTTTTCATGTAGCTGTTATGTGTTTTGAAATGTAACTTCAACGAATCTTTTTTTCTCGAGTGCGCCAAATTTCTACGTGATTATTTTAGTATGAAAATTTACGGCGAACGGTGAAGACCTGTTGCCGGACTGTGCTCGTGAAATTTCTTTAAAAATGTAAAAGTTGGTAAGTAATATTAAGTTTAGAATGTTTCATTTTGCTTAATTCATGTTTCGTTACAGAAACCGGTCTCTGGAACAAGAATTTACTATCCCTGTGGAAATTCTGACCGGAGCTAACATTAGCGACCTGACGGACCCCTAAAAGGCAATCCAAGTTTCTTCAGTCGAAATGGCTATCAAGGTTGGTGCTACCGTGGTGACACCAACTTCCGGAAAAGGACGTGGGCATCTCCGAGTGTGTCCTAGAGAAGTGCTAATGGAGCTGTTGTCCGTCTTTGATCCGATCATCTACACCGGGTGCTTTGCGGTCACTCTCATGCCGGCCAGAACAAGTTCAAGGCATCAACCCACGCGTGTGGCGCTAAATACTAGGAGCAGCCAATAACTCGACGAATCGTAGATCGACGGTGAGAAGAACACATGACTGCAGTTAATCATCGTCGTGGTATTTTTGTTGGATAAGAAGTGTTATGCGTTGCATCGCGATCGTTGCAACGCATGCATCCGTGAGATCGTTCAGCAGTAAATTATTAATTGATAAATAAAATAAATTTAAATAAATTTAAAAAAAAACATTTTTTTCTTATTTTTATTCCAAAAAAGAATGAAATAACCTCCTTAAACTAAAAAAAATCATATTAGGTTTACTACAACAAACATGTATAAATCATTGGTTGATTCATTTAGTTTTTACGTGTGGAACACGGAGAATCAACGTGAAATGATCTGGCAAAACATATTTCATTTCTACTAGCGTCACCTCGTAGAAGTTACGTGACATTAGTGGAAAAATACCACATAGCTTTTCACGTAACTTCAACATGAATATTTTTTTGAGTGCACAGTTGGCAAACTGATTTTCCATCACACCATCAAAACAAAACAAGTGTAATGCATCGACTTTTGATCACAATCTAGTCACCAAGCTGTGTGGCCGAGACAGTTAAGTCATTGAGATGGTCTGTTAAAGGTTCATGGCTCGATTCTCGTAGTCGGAACTTTGGAGTTTTTTTGACGGTTTTTTCTAATGAGCTCGAGGGAACAATTCTATCGGTCACCTCGAGCTGTGTCCGCTGAGTCTGTAAACGGTACCATTATCTAGACGGCCGAGTATGTAAATTGAACAATGTTCTGACTAAAACCTATGCTTTGGGGAAGGAAGAAATCTGTAAATTTTACAGTAAATACATTCTCAATGAGAATTTCTCATTTTCAGGTGGCTGTTTGTGTGCATGGGGTGATTGGTCAGTATAATTGAATAATGCCATCATAAGTTCAGTGCTTTGGGACGCGCAGTCCTGTTTTTTTTCGCGATAATTTCGTCTCTTTTGTGTGGCTGTTTGTGTGCATGGGGTGATTGGTCAGTATAATTGAATAATGCCGTCATAAGTTCAGTGCTTCTGGGGACGCGCAGTCCTGTTTTTTCGCGATAATTTTCGTTTCTTTTGTGTGGCTGTTTGTGTGCATGGGGTGATTGGTCAGTATAATTGAATAATGCCGTCATAAGTTCAGTGCTCCTGGGGACGCGCAGTCCTATTTTTTTCGCGATAATTTCGTCTCTCTTGTGTGGCTGTTTGTGCGTGATGTTCCGTCAGTGCAAGCGGATGGTTGTGTTTGTGTGCAAAGTGCCCTTTCTTCATCATCGCTGGTTGGAAGGCAATTTGACGGTTGAGTTCGTTAGTTTTACCGCGTAACAAAATTATTTTGATTCATCAAGAACGTCGTGTGGTGCGCGAGTCTTTTTTGTGTTAAAAAGACCTTCCCATAGCTCCGTAGCTCGGAGGGCACGACGTCGGTTGTTTATGTGTTAAGCCCTCTCCATAGCATCGTAGCTCGAGAGGCAACGATAATCAATACCTCATCTAGTTAACAGAAAGAAGATCGGAAGGCATTTGATGGTTGAGTTCGTAGCGTCGTTTCCGTAACAAATTTATGAATTAAATGGTTATATAATTAAGAATCAGACTACGCTATCATTGCAGCATTGCGTTTAACACCTCATTCTTTAAATAAACATTATTTGATTTTATCTTTCCACAGCCGGCTGTCTAAGATGAAACCATTTCATTTAAAATTTAACAACAGTTAAACGGGAAATGTCTCATCCGCAGCATCCGATTGTTTGCCTTGAGAATAATATATAAAACCTTTCAACAAACTCTATGATTTTGGGTAGCATCATCATCTTCTATGATGAATCCTGACCAAACACCCTATCCTACTAACAAGTTTTCAGGTTCCTGGCGCTCGTGGGGTGTAAGCACAGAGTAAATCAGCTGCCCTAGTAGCAACCTGCGCTAACTAACATTCCCGTCCCTTAAAACCGAGGTCTACAAACTGACATGGCGGGCGCCGTTGGTGGCCAATGACTGTTACCTATTCGCAACTGATCTAGCTTTAGCAATCATAGTGTTTTATCTTTTCAGCGCATTCATACATGCTGTTGATAAGAGAAACACCACTAGATCGTCGAAGCCTATAATCAGTAGTGCTGAAAGGATATTACGGTTCTGTTCAGCAACGGAGGGGCAACCATGGGTGATCTCTCATGCTCATGCTCATGCTCTCTCAATGAGAATTTCTCATTTTCAATTATAAGCATGTCTTAATTACCCTACCCAAGTAACATTTTGAAACCAACTAACTACCACCTAGTATTATTGAGGTTTTATGGTAGCATCCTGATTGTTTCATAGCTTTATTTGGGCATTTACCGCAACCAACAAGCAAGAGCTAGTTATTAAGTTCCTACAAGGTTTTATGCCTCAGACTAAATACTAAAAGCGGGAAGATTTCGTTTTTTAAATTACTTTATTAGAAAAGATTACATTCATTCAATGGCATTGGTAGATCTGACAAGCTCCAGGGTAGCGAAGGACGACCAATCGCCTTTTCCAACAGCGAAACGCTGAGCATCCGTCCATCTCGGATTGATCTGTAGCTTGAATCCCGTGCAATTGATCCCACCATTTAGTTTACTTCCAGTTAGTTTTCCTTCTGTTAGTATAACTCGCCTTCGCACAAGTTGACAGCCAAATCAACGCAGAATTTCAGTTCAACTTGCTGATTTTAACACTGCGGTAGTTAGGCGGCAATAATCTCCTGTCAATCACAGCGATGGAGAAACGTGATTTTATCTCGCAATAAGCAATACACTCTCGCGCGTGGATATCTCTATGATTCGTCTGTCAAAACCAGCTGTGTCCTTTGTTATACCACGAGCACGTGGTAAACAGCTGGTTTTTACAGGCGATTGATCTACTCGATTTGCCTATGTATGTGTAAAAATAGTATGAACAAAATCAGCTGTTTGGAATTCAACCAATCACAATCGATCAAAACCAAAACAATACTTTGAATACGAATACTAACACAAAATCATGGTGTGCGTGAGAGAAACCGTGGAGATCTCTATAGAGCTTTCTAAGCCCGATCTCACACACACTAGCGCACCATTTGTTTTGCTGGCTGGTACAACAAAATTTTTCGTGTACGTACACGCAATACATGCGCACGTAGATAACTCTTTATTACGCGTTCGCACATTAGGGTACCGTTTCATTTTGCTTTTGTGAGAGTGTGCGTGCAACATGGAGTTAAACTTTTGAAAAGCCTTGGTAAGCTTCACAGCAACTGCACAGAAAGTTTAACTCCATGTTAAGATTTGACAGCGAGAGATATCCACGCGCGAGAGTGTGTTAGTTCGTAACAAAATTGACACGCATACTTAGTGCATCTCCAGCGCTGGGTGCAAACATCGAAGCAAAGCTAATTTGCACCCGACGTCAACCCCATCGCGGTACCTGTCGCGGTAGCAAATTTGCTCTCAGTTCTTCGAGATTTCACTTTGCTACCCGGTAGTCAGCCTGTTTGCTACCGCATCAAATGGAATTATGCACGGAAAAATCGAATCAAGCACGGAAAAAAAATTCAAAAATTTCAAAATTTTCCAAAATTTTTAAAAATTTTCAGGAATCAAAATTTTCAAAAATTTCAAAAATTTCAAAAATTTCAAAAATTTCAAAAATTTCAAAAATTTCAAAAATTTCAAAAATTTCAAAAATTTCAAAAATTTAAAAAATTTAAAAAATTTCAAAAATTTAAAAAATTTCAAAAATTTCAAAATTTTTAAAAATTTTAAGAATTTCAAAAATTTCAAAAAAAATTAATTTTGATTTTTGAATTTTGAACTTTTGAATTTTTAAATTTTTGAATTTTGAATTTTGAATTTTTGAATTTTTGAATTTTGAATTTTTTTTTGAATTTTTGAATTTTTGAATTTTGAATTTTAAATTTTGAATTTTGAATTTTGAATTTTTAAATTTTAAATTTTAAATTTTGAATTTTGAATTTTTGGATTTTGAATTTTGAACTTTTGAATTTTTAAATTTTTGAATTTTTGAATTTTTGAATTTTTGAATTTTTAAATTTTTGAATTTTTGAATTTTTGAATTTTTTAATTTTTGAATTTTTGAATTTTTAAATTTTTGAATTTTTGAATTTTTTAATCACCCACAAGAGCAGACATACAAAAATCTCCGAAACACGCATTCAAAACTTTGCCCCCGTACTTGTCGGGTATCAGAAAATGAGTACCCGACAGGTACCGACACATATTTTTCTTCTACAGATGAACTTGAGATCAAATTTGATACCTGCTTTGCTACGCGCGGTGGGAACCTCGGGGGCAAACTCGAGAGCAAATTTGGTGGGAATCAAATCGGGTAGCAAATGGCTGAAATTTCGACATTTTCGAAAAATGAAATTCTTTGAAATATTTAATAGGATTAAAAAGTTTAATAAACTTTTAGCATTTCTAGGCATGAATCAACACATAATTATTGATTTTGAAGGTAAACGAGAGCAAAAAATGATAAAAACCCATATTTGCCCCCCGCGGTGGGCTTGTTTCGGTGGCAAATTTGCTACCCTAGCGGTGGGGATGACGGAGTTTTTTCAAGGTGGCAAATTTGATCTCGGTGTTCATGAGCCGGGTGCAAATTTGATTTGCACCCCAGCGCTGGAGATGCCCTTAGGCAAATCGAGTAGAATGATTCGTCTGTCAAAATCAGCTGTGGTGGTGCACGTGGTAAACAGCTGGTTTTTACAGGCGATTGATCTACTCGAAAATAGTATAAACAAAATCTAAGCTATCTAAGCCCGATCTCACGCACACTTTGTTTTTGCTGGCCTTCGTGTTCAAACACGCAATACATGCGCACGTAGATAACTCTATCTCACTCTTACACAACGATAACTGTCACCAGAGCAAGTGGGATAGACTGTTTGTTTACATTAATGGTTACGCCATTTTAAAAAGTTACTAAGGAACTATTTAGGACACAGGGCCAGTACGCAGCTCGAAAAGGAAAGGAGTCAAAAAACATTTTTACGAACAGCAGAACAACGAAGCGATTTTTTGGGGGTTTTCTACACCATCTCTGGCTTGCTTTCGCTGCTGTTGTTGCCCATTTGAAATTTTCCTTGACTGGTTTCTTACCAAGTGCATACACTGCTTCAAGTGGTAGAAATCTCCCAGTTACGACGATCTAGCACAGTTCTAACAAAGCTGGAAATTCTTACAGCATTCTAGCAGAAATGCTCCACCGTTCTAGCAGGGTTTTAGCAGAACCAGCTCTGCTAGAATATTTCGTGACTGGGCTGGCTGGAACAACATTTGGAAGGGGCGGTACTACATTGCGGTCTTTCTCCCCATTTAAACACATGCACTGTCCGAATCGAAAATTTGCCACCATTTCAACATGCTTCTTGCATAGTTCTTGGGCAGACTGGTCATGTGTAACATAACCTCCATCGGTTCATAGTTTTTTTTTTTTAAAAAAAAAAGGTCCTATAAGCTATTGTGTTTCATATGTTTAAAGCAGGGCTGCGGAGTCGGGTCATATTTCAAGCGGTCGGAGTCCGGCTTTCTCAGATTAGCCGACTCCGACTCCGACTCCGGCTCCGGCTTTCAACAAATGGTTGACTCCGACTCCGACTCCAGCCTGCCAACTCTAACCGACTCCGACTCCAACTTTCAACAAATGGTTGGCTTCGACTCCGACTCCGACTCCACATATTTTTAAATGTTTCAAAAGTTAGTCAACTATTATAAGTTAATTATTTTTAAAACATTGATAAATAGGATTATTTAAATACTCTCTAAGCGTCATGTTTTTCTCAAGATAAATAAGTTCGAATCACAAAACGGAAAAAAAATCTAGGTTAAAAGTTTTATACGTTATGGAAACAGAAATCAAAAAATATCTTCAGTTTTAGAGGCATTTTGAGAAGAACAGTTTTGTGAGTAAATTTGGATTCATTTGCTTAACCTCAAATTTGCAAATAATTTAGTCAAAGCCTTAAATTTAAATATTAAATTGTTATTTTTGAATGAATAATTAAAAGAAACCTGGCCTTAATGATCTATTGAAAATTAAAATTCAATTTTCTATTTGTCAAGCTGTCATTTATAAGAAGCACAGTGACAGGCACCTTGTTTTTAAATAAAAATTTTAAACGAAACATTTTTTATGTTTTTTTTAAGACGTACATGGACATCACGCCATGGCTGAAGGAGATTATTATTGCAAATCAATGTATCTGAACAATTTCTTCGTGGAAAGGACGCTTAAGAGGTCCTTTTCAAATATCTGTGACATGGAAAATATTTTACTCTTGATTTTTTTTAATTTATTCTAATTTTCAAAAATAACGATACACGATACTTCGTGAATCTTCACCTAAAACGAAGCTTTATGAATGATCTTGCGCCTCCATCAAAATATATGAAAAAATAAATAAAATATAATAAAAAAACAAATATCCACAAGTAAAATATTTTCTAGGTCACAAGTATTTCATTTTTTAAGGTACATTGATTTGCAATGATAATCACCTTCCGTCATATTGGCGTGGGACATACAGTATGACAAAATTCTTACCGGTTAATAATATTTAGATTTGTTTTTTTTTTATAATATTTGAAAAATAAATTCAAAACCAATACTTTGTTCTATACATTTTTTCATTAGTTCATTTTTGTACTGAAGTCTTGAGATTTGTTCAACGATAATTTGCAACGATATCAAAATAGTTTACCTAAAATGAACATCAACATTCAATGATTATTTCAAAATTAGTTGCAACTTCTTTTGATATTTTTTGTTAGTTTCAATTATTTTGAACCCTTTGATTTTCTTGTACTCAGTTATAAACAAAATGCACATGGTGAGTTCCAAGTAAGAGATTGTTATTATCGTTGATTATTTATTACAAAAGTTAAACTGTCAGTGACTCTTTTTCGATTTCCAAAAACAGTAATTATTATTTTTAATCTTTCCATGTACCTCGTAATTTTTTTCCTATAAAATGATTTAACTTAAAACCTCCAAGACATTCGCTATCGGGGTAAAAGATGACTGTGTGTGTTCTTTTTTCAGAAAGAACTGGATGAAATTTACTCAAATTTGAATTGAATGTGCACATAAATATAGGCAAAGGGAAGCAGTCAAGAATCAGTTAGATATGTCTGACTACATAACCAATATTTTTTATATTTTTTTTAAATTATGATACTACATACTTGGGTAAGATGTTATCATTTAGTGATTATAGTGAAATAACACAATTAGAGCTTTCCAATCACAATAAAAAGCTTCAAAAACATAAAGGCATCTGATAAATCTCTAAAAAAAAACATAAGAAGTTTTGTAAATTAAGCTGTTATATAATAAATACTGAACAATAGAAAAAAAGATATTTTTGTTGAATTTAAGATAACTCCGACTCCGACTCCAGGTTTTCAGAAATCTTCGGCTCCGACTCCGACTCCAGCTCTTAAAATTTAGCCGACTCCGACTCCAGTTGTTCGAGTTTTGACGACTCCGACTCCGACTCCAGGTCCCCAAAAAGACCCGACTCCACCGACTCCGACTCCACAGCCCTGGTTTAAAGGACCTATTCAAAAGACTCTAAATGTTAAAAAGTACAATTTATTAAAAATTATTACTTTTATTGCATAAACTGTTTGATAAACTGTTTATGTTGAATAAACACTGAAGTTACAATATAAGCAAAGTGTTTCTTTGGAAAAACTCGCGCTAGTTCCGCACGAGTTTCGCTGCCATCTTGGAACTGAAACTCTAGTGCAGCACTCGATATTTTTTCAGTTTCATGCGAGTTCCACGCACACTGACAAATGACGTTCGATTGAATCAAAACTGGCACCGACGAGTGCGGCACTCAGTGCCGTACCGGCACTTCAAATGAACGTACTATTAATATTAAATCAAGTGAATTCTGCCGTTTGACTATTCTGCCATTTGACTGTTCTGCCATTGGACTATTCTGCCGTTTGACTATTCTGCCATTTGACTGTTCTGCCTTTGGACTATTCTGCCATTCAACTCTCCTGTGAATTATTTATTCTGCCATTTAACTATTCTGCCATTCAACTCTTCTGCTAATTAATTATTCCGCCATTTGATTATTCTGCCATATGGCTGTTCTGCCATTTAACTATTCTGCCGTTTAATGTTCTGCCATTTAATTTTCTGCTATTTATTTTTTCTGCTGATCAACTTTCTGCCATTTAATTTTCTGCTAATTAATTTTCTGCCAATTAATTTGTCTGCCTATTAACGTTCTGCCATTAAACTTTTCTGCTTTTTAATTTTTCTGCCTTTTGATTTTTCTGCCATTTGATTTTTCGGCTTCTTAATTTTCTGCTCATTGACCCTTTCTGCCGATTGACCTTTTCTGCCATATTATATTCTGCCATTTGACCTTTTCTGCCATTTATCATTCGGCCATTTATTTTTCTGCCGATTGAAATTTCTGCCATTTGGCATTCTGCCATTCGGCATTCTGCCGTTCGGTTTTCTGCCGATTGACCCGACCCCCACCCAGGCCAGGGAATCTCTGTGTTGTTCGATCAGAGGCCGATCATTGTCACGTTTCGGGGGGATATAAACTACACAAATGAACAGCGTTGATGTAGCAAGTGGAACATTGACCCAGACCTGTTCGGGAATTGAACAATTTGGTGGAAACAGCTGGCGTGGCTTCAGAGCGGATCGAATAGCAAGTAGAACACCACCCCCTGACATTTTATCGCTATTGACAGAGGTGCGATCGGAACGGAACACTTCGTATTCGGGGCCGAAAAGCTGACTGGATAGAGTGTCAGCTGTCAGCCACGTTTCAGTAGGGTTGCTTCGTTAGTCCAGGGTGTGCAACAGTTAGGAACGTATTCTTTTGCTTTTATGTTGAGATGGGAATTTAAAAAATATGCTCAACATTCAAATGCGTATTTCTCAAACCGCATTGTTTGTACATGATGCTTTTGGAAATGTTGACGGCGAATTATTCACTCCCTTCATAAGGCAACAGTCTTATTTTTTTATTACAGGTATTATGATCAGCTGTGTGCATTAGAAACAAAAATTATGGTTCAAGACTTTCAAGTTCCATTCAAATGGAAAGATGCGTTTGACAAAGGATCGATATTCGGTGGTCGTATGAGTTTGAGTGAGTATTGTTTGCATTTTTTTGTTAAATTCATCGCATCTGTCACTGTGCTATGTCGAGAAGGTTGTTCACGGTGTATTTTTTCGAGACCTCAATGATAAAAAATTCGGTATGTCTGATATTTGGCACCGTGAAAGAAGGGCTCTTCCCCGTCATTTTGCGGTATATACCGAAATATTTCGTCGGGGGGTCTAGTGCAACTTTTTTTTTTGAAGATTTTTTTTCGATTTTATGGGATATTTGTTCAAAAAGTCACAGAAAATCGGTGCATTCATGTTGATATCATTCAAACTTCTTATGAATATGCCTTGGGGATTCTAACCAACTATATTTGACCAATATTTGACCATCAATAAAAAATTCGAACCAAATTTACCAGATTTCTAGCTTTCTTTGAAATAACCCCAACATCAAGCTGGAAACCCGATACGACCGAAAATAAATCTTTTCTTTGTACAATTTGTCATGAAATAACAGTAACACATTTCCCGGATAGAGATTTGAGCATTAAACAATGCAAAACATATATTATTTATTTAATAAGCTGTTTATTACCCAATAGGTTCCGAAAATTATTTTCTCAATCCTCTGCCACATAACACCATTACATTTTAAAACACTTCAGAATCAATCACATTGTAGAAAACAGTTTTCTGAACAAGTTCCATAAAAGTATCACTTTTGGTTCAATATAAGCAGAGATATGCCCAATTTCCTGAAATAAATAGTGCCTTTCTCCAAAATTTCTTAATTTAATTACCTTTCACACGATGGGCACTGCCTACTGAGTTTTGTAATGAATGCTATAGAATAATTTCATTAATTTCGTCAAAACTTATTATAATTTTTACGTTTTAATAACATATAATCATCATAAAAAATATCTTAGTAGGCAGTGCTCATCATGTGAAAGGCAATTAAATTAAGAAAATTTTAGAGAAAGGCACTATTTATTTCAGGAAAATGGGCATATCTCTGCTTATATTGAACCAAAAGTGATACCTTTTTATGGAACTTGTTCAGAAAATTGTTTTCTACAATGTGATTGATTCTAAAATGTTTTAAAATGTAATGGTGTTATGTGGCAGAGGATTGAAAAAATAATTTTCGGAACCTATTGGGTAATAAACAGCTTATTAAATAAATAATATATGTTTTGCATTGTTTAATGCTCAAATCTCTATCCGGGAAATGTGTTACTGTTATTTCATGACAAATTGTACAAAGAAAAGATTTACTTTCGGTCGTATCGGGGTTTCCAGCTTGGATGTTGGGGTTATTTCAAAGAAAGCTAGAAATCTGGTAAATTTGGTTCGATTTTTTTTATTGGAGGTCAAATATTGGTCAAATATAGTTGGTTAGAATTCCCAAGGCATATTCATAAGAAGTTTGAATGATATCAACATGAATGCACCGATTTTCTGTGACTTTTTTGAACAAATATCCCATAAAATCGAAAAAAAATCTTCAAAAAAAAAAGTTGCACTAGACCCCCCGACGAAATATTTCGGTATATACCGCAAAGTGACGGGAAAGAGCCCTTCTTTCACGGTGCCAAATATCAGACATACCGAATTTTTTATCATTAGTTTGTTCTAAAAAATACACCGTGTGTTTAATGTTTTAGCTGCAGCACTTTGTTCATACGATTGTTTTATTTTTCAGCTCTGTCATCTATGGTTTTTGAGAAAATTTGTGTATTGTTTAACATCGCAGCTTTGCAGAGTTCTTTGGCGGTCACACAGAATCTTAACGATGATGCCGGACTGAAAATGGCTGCCAAATTGTTTCAGCAAAGTGCCGGAATTTTCTTCCATCTGAAGAGTGCTGCGCCAGCCGCCATTGCTCAGGAACCGACCGTTGATCTTTCATCAGACGTTCTATGTGCATTGAATAGTTTAATGTTGGCTCAGGCACAAGAGATTTTTGTATTCAAAGCAATTAAAGATAACATGAAGGATTTAATTATTGCTAAGTTATGTTGCCAATGCGAAGAAATGTATTCTGAGGCCTTGAAGATGCTACAGAAAGATTCTATCCGATCTCTGTGGGAGAAAGAATGGATAACGATAGTTGCAGGAAAACAGGCGGGTCTCCATGCACTCACCATGTTTTTTAGCAGTATGGTGGCGAAGGCAAACAAAAAAGTGGGTGAAGAAATCTCGCAACTACAGAAATCTGTTGAACTGTTTAAAATAGCTCAATCTCGAATGGGAAAGTCCAACTTCCTTGATGAATATTTGTCAAAGGCGAACAAGAATCTAGCAGAGGCAAAAAAGGACAATGATTTCATTTATAATGAAATGATTCCGGACATTAATTCTCTTCCCGGTCCTGGAAAGGCACAGCTGGCGAAAAACTTGCCACTTTCTTCTGTAATGAGCGCAAACTTTAAGGATGTTTTTGCTGACCTTACACCCGTTGTGATGTACCAAGCGATGACTGCAAGCGAAACACGAAAAACTGAAATTGTTAACGGAGAAGTAATGAAACTGCGCGAAGGAACACAATCCTTAAATACACTGCTTTCAAGCTACAATTTGCCTGCTGCGGTTGAAACAACTGCCAGCGGATCCGCCTTGCCACCATCTCTTTTTGGAGAAAGCCAACGATGTTCGTGAAAAGGGCGGCATTGATGGTTTGCAAAAGATGGTCAATGAACTGCCGGAGCTGTTAAACCGCAATCGGGAGATTTTGGATGAGGTAAGCTTGCCCCGATAACTAAATAAAAAATAATTCAAAAATGTATTCGGTTTCTTAGGCGGAACGGATGCTTAATGAGGAAAGCTCGGCTGACGAGCAGCTACGGGCGAAATTTGCAGAACAATGGACTCGAACGCCGTCGAGTAAGCTCACCCAAACATTCCGTGAAAATTGTGCTACATACAGAAAAATAATAGATAACGCCATTAATGCTGACAAAACTGTGCGGGAAAAGTTTGAACAAAACCGCAGAGGTATTGAGATTCTGTCCATGACGGAGAATGAAATGGCACTCGAAATTCCTTCAAGCGCTACAAAAAGTGACATGCGCAATTCTTCTGCTGCACAACATTTGAAAGCATTGATGGAATCGGTGAATACAATTAAGGCCGAAAGAGATGTCGTTGAATCTGAGCTGCGCTCGGCGACGATCAACCTGAAGGACCAGTTCTTAGCAGCATTGGCTGCAGACGGCGCTATCAATGAACCAGCTATTTCTTTGTCGGAAATCCGTAGAGTTTTGACTCCCCTTCAGAATCAAGTGCAAGATAGTCTGTCGCGCCAAGAGGCTCTCATTCAGGATATCAAGGACACCCATCAAAAATTTGTGTCGGAGACAGGAGCATCGGGCGAATCCAATGAGCAACTTTTCTCACAACTTGCTTCAGCATATGATGTTTTCTCGGAACTGCAAAAAAATCTACAGGATGGTGTTAAGTTTTACAACGATTTGACCCAATTGTTGATTATATTCCAAAACAAAATCTCCGACTACTGTTTTGCACGAAAGACGGAAAAAGAAGAGTTGATGAAAGATCTAACGCAGCAAGCCAGCCGACAGGCTCAGTCTACTATCCCAACAGTCCCTGTACACATGGCATCTACTTCATTAATATCCGGTTAGTTTAATGATATCCAAATAAGTTCTATATTTGTAATCAATACTGATAATTATTTTCATCTAGAACAAGCAACTGCTCCTACACCACCTGCACACTCAACACCTTACCCTCTTCAGTCCCAAATAATGCCGATGCCGGGATATGGAGCAAATATGCCTTATGCAACTTATGCACCGCTTCCGATGCCGCAAGGATTTAATCCGTATGCTACACTTCCATATCCAAGTATGATTTGTGATAGAAATTGTTTATTTTTCCATAACTAATGCAATATCCTTTCAGACACATACCAAAGCTTTCCTCAAGTCCCGAATGCTGCCTATTACACGTATCCAGGCCCGGCTTCAAGTCAGCACCACCACGCACAACATCCACCACAATAATTCATAAACGAAAGTTCAAATTCTACTGTTTATGTTTACTTTTAAATTTAAATACACTGCACATTTATATTTACGGTAAATGAACGAACTTTTCCTCACTTCGCTTCGCTAGGAGACGGTGATTTTAGCGGATTGCAGACTGGATTTTCGCCATGTGATGTGATGATTGTCTAAGCCCAAGTTGCCTAGGAATCGATAATTGGGAATAGAACCAATTCCACCTGAACCAGATTCTCACCACCATGGCAGCCGTCCATTGCCGGCCGCTCCCATCTACACCGCGCACCAGGGACAAGGAAAGGGATTTGGAAGACGGGAAGTGTTGATGCTCCACTTGTTTAAGGGAAAAAAAAAAACGAAACTATTGGCACTACGCCCCTCGGGGCATGGCCTTCCTCTAACGTGGGATTTCTGCTCCAGCGCCTCTGACGAGACAGGAGAAACCGGGACCGACGTTTTACTTCACCATCCGATAGAAGCTCAGTGGATAAGGCGGAAATCAAACCCGCGTCTCATAGCATCATCGGGATCGGCAGCCGAAGCCGCTACCCCTGCGCCACGAGACCCACTTGTTTAAGGGGTCAAGGGCAAATCACCAAGGTGTCCCCAAGTAAGTTTCGCTTGGAGTTGGACGGTTTTTGGGAAAGTGAATGGTCTGAGGAGCCACCCTCAGTGGTAACGACCGTTTTTGCATTGTTGTTCGAAATCTTTGTGTGTTCTCATTTCTAATGGGAAAGCTTTCAATTCTTCTTATCTCTTATTGGATGAATTCTATCAGTCGCCCAGGCTATTTATAGCGAGGTATTTTTAGATTCAATTTCAACTGCGCTTGCAATCTTGCATGCAATCTTGTTTGAGTTCCGATGTTCAACTTGCAATTCAATTTGATTCTTTGTCCGATTCTTGGATTCAACTATACCAGTCTAATTCCTCCTCAAACTACCAAAGCTCCACAGTTAAGTGGAAAGCATTTTGCTTGCCAATCCTAAGGACAGGGGATCGAACCCCGCCGTGAGCTTCATGTTTTTCATTAATTCCAAATTCAATGAGTCCAGAACTTTCTCGTTGGAAGCAGATGGGTATCGAACCCAGAACCATTCGCTTATAAAGTGAACATCGTAACCATTCAGCCACGACCGCTCCTTAAAAGAACGAACTTTTCCTCACTGAGGAAAAGCTAATCACTTGATTTTTTTTACAAAGAACTTTGTTGTAAGGTTTCTGAAATTGTTATACTGGTTTAGCGGTGCGGCTTGGTTTTGTTGTCGCGCTTGTTTCCGATCGATTTTAAGAGTGATTTTTGCGTTCTTTTTATTCAAAAATAGCTTGACAAGATCCGCGAAGCTCTGATGAAGAGGAAAATAGTGAAAGTTTTCTAAAATCTCGTGTTCTTTTGGGTTAACTTTGTGTTTCTAGTTTCGTTTTTTTTCGCGGATCTATGGAAGCCATTGTGCTGTGGTTTCTCATCAAAAAGCCGTAGCGAGAGATGTCACACCAATACATGGAGAATGCAAAGAAGTGGTGAAAATTAAAATTTTCTCCGGGCTGAATTGATGCATGTGTTAGTGCAATGTGTTGCGAGAACCGTCGGGTTGTGAAAGAAGATTTCGGCTGTTTAGATTGGTGTTGGTGATTGTTCAGTTGTGGTGCTAATCAGGAGTGTGTGAAGTGACGGTTTGGGCCCAGCTCGGCCAGCTTTGCTCTCTGAGGGCATCTCCACCACAGGGACCTAATTGCGTTGCAAAGCTAATTTGGCACCCGCGTCAAGCCCACCGCAGTACTTGTGCGAGAGCTAATTTAGCTTCGAGTTCATCCGTGTTCATCCGAATCTAAACAAAACTCAGGTTTGCCCCGGGATCTAACGGGAGCAAATCATCTGACGGATGGTTTTTTCAAGCAAAACAATGTAATTGGGCCAATGTGAGTGTGTAAACAAAGAGTTTATCCTGCTCACGTCAGTAGATGTTTACGTTAGCAGTGAAGCTTGATTTTTCGATTTCAATTCTAGAAATATTTTCCTCCTGTGCTGCAAGTTTACAAATGAAAAATTACTTTTGGCAATCTGGGGTGATGCAGTTTAGTTTTTTAGATCAGATTGGGGCTGTGTTTGATTAATTTTGCTCATCGCATTGTCGATCTACTTCCGGACATGCAAGAGACAAGTCATTTGTATTGAGTAAAGGCAAACAGTCAAGCAAAATATTTAAATAAGCCAATGTGGATTTGAAAACAAGCAATCATGATCTTAAATTCCTAAATTCTTAAATTCTTAATTTCTTAAGTTCTTAAATTCTTAAATTCTTAAATTCATTCGAGCTGTCACCGTCGGCGCGTAAACATCGTCGTCGAATTGTAGCTCTCACGAAAATTAATTTATTAGTGCTACCGGTGGTTATCCAGCGCCCTGGGGAAACGAAAGCAGCCCAAGCCGCCGCCGCTGCCCGGCGAAGGCGATTCCGGTCGGGACAGTGCATCGCAAATCCTGCAGCGGGTAGACTACAAGAAGGCCCGCAAACAGCAGAAGGAAAGGTGATGACGCCGCCATCTTCGAGACGCCACCGAAGAAATTCGACCGGCGGTATCTCATCGATTTCGGACCAGCTGAACGAACATCGGCCACTGACCCAAGTCGGGAGGTCTTCCGGGGGATTCCCGACGGCGAATCAGTTCGAGATGCTCGACTTCGACATCTCCGGCGATGAGGCAGAAAACGTAAACAATGGCGGCGGTGGTGGAACTTTTGCCGCTGGTGATGGTGCTGCTGGTGGTGATGCTGCTGGTAGTAATGTGAAAAATCCGCCTCCTGCTCCCGCAAAAATACGCTGTCCGCCGATCTTCGTCCACGGTCCAGTGTTCCAGCGCTCAACCGGCTGATGTCAACGACCCAGCTGGGCGCCGACGATTACCACCTGCGGGTAAACAAAGGATACATCCAGATCAGGGTGTCGACTAAATCTCACTTAACTTCTGTGGTGAGTACTTTGAAGCAGGCAAATGTCCAGTTCAACACCCATGGAACCAGTGACGAAACCCCGGTGAAAATCGTCCTTTCCGGATTACCAGTGTTTCCGGTAGAAGACGTCAGGCGGGAACTCGAAGATGTGTTTCTTCGTCCCACAAGTGTGCGCCAGATGGGAAAATCGAAGCACGGCGATTACGCGCTGTACCTGCTGCAGTTTGAGAAGGGAACCGTGAAACTTCAGGAGCTGCAACAAATCAAGGCGCTGTTCAACGTGATCGTCCGTTGGAGGCACTACTCCAAGAAGAAGTCGGACGTCGTCCAGTGTTTCCGGTGCCAGCAATACGGCCACGGGATGAGAAACTGCCATCTGGAGGCCAAGTGCGTCAAGTGTGGTGAGCGCCACCAGACGACCGCATGCGCACTCACCGCGCGTGCCGACGTTGTGGTCAACGACGACCGCTCGCAAATCCGTTGTGCTAACTGCAGCCAAAACCACACAGCGAACTACAAGGGTTGCCCCGCCCGCCTCAAGTACCTGCAGGACTTGAAGGCCAAGAAGAAGACGAGTCCCGCCGGCAGAAGCAACGCTCCTAAGGTGTCTGCAGTTCCTGCGCCTATTCCCAGGCCACCGGGTGGTGACTTGAGCCAGCTGCTCGGCAGCATCGCGAATCCTGGGCTCTCGTACTCGCAAGCCGTGCAAGGCCAGCCCGAGTCGCCAACCTTGTTCACCGTCGAGGAGTTCATGTGCCTAGCCAGTGAACTCTTCACTAGGCTTTCGAATTGCCAATCGAAGGCCATGCAATTCCTCGCCCTCAGCGAGCTCATCATCAAATTTGTTTATAATGGCCAACCTTAGCTCGCTGAAGGCGATGAATTGGAACTGCCGTTCCATCCGCAACAAGGTTGTGGAATTTATCCACTTCCTTGAAACGCACCAGATTGATATCGCTGCAATCACAGAGACCTGGCTGCAGCTCAACAACTCGATGTATCATGAGCACTACACTATCGTGCGTGCGGATCGCGAATCGACGGAGGCCACCCGGGGGGAGTGGCGCTTCTGGTGCGAAACGGCATCGACTTCTCCAAGCTGGAAACCTCTACCCGTGCAATCGAGTCTGTTGGGATCACATTCAAGACGGACCCGGCACCAGTCAACATTTTTACCGTCTACAACCCCGGTTCTCCTCGCAGGGCAAAGCTCAGCCAGCTTCGACGCGATATCCGCCAGCTCAGCAGTATCAATGGGCCATTCTTCCTGGTGGGTGACCTGAACGCGCGACATAGGATGTGGAACTGTGCCAGGGCCAACAAAGCAGGGCAAATCCTGCACCAAGAGTACGAGTCCAAGGACATCTACATACTCGCTCCGGATACTCCCACCCGCTGCCCCGCTGGACGAGGGAGGCCTTCCACGTTGGACCTGGTCATCTCAAACAACCAGGTGCAGATGTCGAAGCCGATAACGCACGTTGAACTGTCGTCGGACCATCTGCCGGTCACCTTTACGATCGACGTTGATGTTCCAGTCGCCCCGGCTGGAAGACTCGTCCGATGCCTCGACAGAGCCAACTGGAGCACTTTTGCTCGCTCGATCGAGCGGGAGGTCGACCTTAACGCTAGCTGGATCAACACTCTAGATCGCTCGGAGAAAATCGACGACGCCATCGACAAGTTCACCGCCATCCTCAAAGCTGCTGAGGAAGCCGCTGTCCCTTCGCGTAGGATCCTACCTCAGAAGAAGGACATTCCCGACGAGCTGAAGCTGCTAATCCGGCTGAGGAACGTGCGGCGTAGACAGTTCATCCGAAGACGGGACCCGCTCATCGGAGCGGTGGTGACCCACCTGAACAACGTCATCAGCACCAAAAGCGCCGAACACCGCTACAAAAACTTCGGCTCAATGCTGAGGAACCTGGACAACGGCAACAACAAGTTCTGGAAGCTAACCCGCAACCTCTGGAACACGGTCAAGTACAGTCCCCCGCTGAACGTCAACGGAGACCTCGTAGCGAGCCCTTCAGCGAAAGCCGAAGCGCTCGCGAATGCATTCGCCGCTGCCCACAACAACGAGCAACCAGGTGATCCCGAAACATCGGCCGTTGTGGAGAACGCGCTTGGCCACATCCGAGCGACAACTCCTCCCGTGCCTCCGGCCGCCCTTGTTAAGCCGAAAGAGGTCAAGGCGATCATCCGCACGCTCAAAAACCGGAAGTCTCCAGGGCAAGACGGAATCCGGAATACGTGCCTCAAGCAGCTGCCAAGAAAAGGGTTGGTCGTCCTGACCAAAATCTACAACGCTTGCCTGGCCTTGGGCTACTTTCCGGCCTGCTGGAAGCACGCAAACGTGATCGCCATCCCAAAGGCGAACAAGGACTTAACCAACCCAGGTAATTATCGCCCGATCAGCCTTTTGAGCAGCCTGAGCTCCTGGAACGGGTGATCCTCGCCCGGATAAACCGTCACCTGGAGACGGAGCAACTCATCCCACACGAGCAGTTCGGCTTCAAGCCGGGGCACTCAACGGTGCACCAACTCGCCCGTATCTCGGAGATGGTGAAGCGCGGCTTCCTGGCGGGGAAGTCGACTGGCATGATCCTTCTTGACGTCGAAAAGGCCTACGACTCCGTGTGGCAGGACGCCGTGGTCTACAAGCTCTTCCGCTCGAACCTCCAGCCGTTCCTGGTCAAGATCGTCGAGTCGTTCCTGACGAATCGGTCGTTTACGGTGACGGTGAATGGCGAGCGTTCCTCCGTCCACAACATCCCCTTCGGCGTGCCTTAAGGATCAGTGCTGAGCCCGACTCTCTACAACATCCTCACCTCCGACGTGCCGATGATCGATGGAGTGTCGTACGCATTCTTTGCGGATGACACTGCATACTTGGCATCGGATAAGGACCCGAAGATCGTCGTCACCCACCTACAAGCGGCGCAGAACAACCTCGAGGAGTTTCAGCGGAAGTGGCGCATCAAGCTGAACGCTGGGAACACCCAGTCCATCTTCTTCACCAGGAGGCGTGCTGCACGGCACCTTCCCCGCAGATCGATCAGCGTCAACGGCCAGCCAGCGACGTGGGACGACGACGTCAGGTACCTGGGTGTGGTGCATGACAAAAAGCTGAAGTACGACAAGCACGTGAACAACATCATCGAGAAGGTGGATCGTTCCACCAAGGCGCTCTACTCCCTGCTCAATCGGCGGTCGAAGCTGAGCATCAAGAACAAGTCGCTCGTGGTCAAGTGCATCATCCGTCCAATGCTGACCTACGCTGCTGCGGTCTGGGGCAACTGCGCCAAATCGCACCGTAAGCGACTCCAGGTGAAGCAGAACAAGCTGCTCAAGATGGTGCACAACCTGGACCCGTGGTACCACACCGACGATCTACACGAGCTGGCCGGCGTCGACACCATCGACGCAAGCATCGAAAAGGCAACGAGAACCTTCAGGACTTCCTGTGGGATGTCAACGAATCCGCTCATCGAAGCACTCCTCCGTCAACAACTTTGATATTAGTCTTAAGCCAAACATAGATCTAGGGTTTTTTCTCAAAATTTATTTTCCCTAAAAGAGCACGCAGCTAGCAAAATCTAAACTTAGAAACATGTACCCTCCCTGTAAAGGCTTTTGAATTGATCTCAGTTGAAAGGTTCTCCAAATCTCTGAATTGCAAATGTAACATCCTGGAGCAGAACTGTTAAATTCTAACAAACACTAATTGAATTGAACAAATAAATTCTTAAATTCTTAAATTCTTAAATTCTTAAATTCTTAAATTCTTAACGGTACACATCAACCATCGCTTTTGCACCCAGATTTCTGTTACAGACATTTTAGTATCTTCAAAAATACGGGAACTATCAATATGATTTTTTATTCATCCCCTAAATTACAGTCTTCAAAGTTATTTACAATAAAGTTTAACCATTTTGACATTCAGATTCTTTCAGGATTGGGTCCGTAAGTTTGACAAATTTGGAATAAGAAGACAACAACTTCTTCGGTTGCTGTGCACCCTTAAATTCTTAAATTCTTAAATTCTTAAATTCTTAAATTCTTAAATTCTTAAATTCTTAAATTCTTAAATTCTTAAATTCTTAAATTCTTAAATTCTTAAATTCTTAAATTCTTAAATTCTTAAATTCTTAAATTCTCAAATTCTCAAATTCTTAAATTCTTAAATTCTTAAATTCTTAAATTCTTAAATTCTTAAATTCTTAAATTCTTAAATTCTTAAATTCTTAAATTCTTAAATTCTTAAATTCTTAAATTCTTAAATTCTTAAATTCTTAAATTCTTAAATTCTTAAATTCTTAAATTCTTAAATTCTTAAATTCTTAAATTCTTAAATTCTTAAATTCTTAAATTCTTAAATTCTTAAATACATAAATTCTTAAATTCTTAAATTCTTAAATTCTTAAATTCTTAAATTCTTAAATTCCTAAATTCTTAAATTCTTAAATTCTTAAATTCTTAAATTCTTATTTCTTAAATTCTTAAATTCTTGAATTCTTAAATTCATAATTAGGAATTCATTTGAGATCAGTTGGACAGCGCACTGGACTCACAATCCAGAGGTTGCTGGTTGGTACTAGTAATAAAGGCCGACATGTGGGCTAACAGCTATAAAGACAACTTCTTTTTTTTACTTAATTTCGACCAAAAAACTATATCTGTCCCTTTAATTTCAAAATTCTTCATTTTGAGATTTGGCGATGATTTTCAATATTATTATATCGAATACATTATTATTAAAACGTTTGTGATTTTCAGTCGTTTTCAAAAAGGAAAGCTCCAATTGGGTCCTAAAATGAAGCTTAGATTGCTGAAATTATTGTTTACAGCGATAAAACTTATTTTTCTGAGTACAATGACCCTTTGTACGACCACAAAGAGTTTAAAATGGATTTTTAAATCAATTTTGAAAAATTATCCTCGCGGTCCTTCTTGACAGAAAAGTTCCTACTTGACAGCTCGTTCCAAGGGGACCATAGTTGATCCATCGAAAAAATGTTGTCTTGTCAATATTTTTTTGTGCATTCAAATGAAAAAAAGTGATCAGAAATGGTTTATAATCGTGTTTTTACCGTTGTACATAAAAATTGACATAGGGCTTTAGTACCCAATTCTTTGATTTTTTCATCAAAACATATTGCAAACAAGCACCGCGCGAAGAAACGTCAAACCCACTTTCCGTTTCTGTTACTTTTCAGTTGCGTATCGCTTAACCCTTTCCGGCCTGAATTTTCAAAAAAATATTTTTTATTCAGTGATGGGAAAATGATTCTTATGACCATACGAAAATGATAGGCTGGTTTTGGAAATTTTGAAATTTGGGTCATATATGACCCATCAGGCTCGAAAGGGTTAAGAAAAATATTTTCGTGGCCCTTTCCCTGACCTTTTCTTGTGCGTTTTTTTAATGGAGTTTATCGTTCCTTCCGATCTACGTATCAGCCTTTACGGTACAACTATTCAAACAATTTTTAAATGAAAAGAAAATAAATAAATAAAAAATCAACAAACACATATTCGCAATTTTTCCTTACTCCCCACTGACGTGATCAAGATATACCCATTAAGCATAAGCATAAGCATAGGTGCCCACCCGCAGTTGCTACTCCGCAGTTGGTACTATCTTTCCTCGCTTCGCAACTTCTCAAAGGCCCCTATCATGCTGATCAATACCGGCGCCGGCCACGACCAGTGGTAGGGTCACGGGGAAGTGGATGGGAATGTTAGTCCGATACTTGAGTGATAGAGACCGCCCAATCGACTGCTTCTCCGACAAAGTATCACATGAGTTTTGAGGGGGTTAGTAGATGGGTATGAGGTCAGGATTCACGAGTGGCAGTGATATGACCATGAGCATTTTGTTTATCGGTTGAAAATTTTAAATCTTAGGCAGCCGGCTGCGGAAAGATAAATAATTGATTATTTTAAAATGTTTTTTAATCGAACGTGTGCCAACCGAGCAGTAGTGCTATGGGCTGGACTTATAAGTATATTTTTACTGTTTGTACAATTTAGATAACGCGAGCAAATTTCAAAAATAGTAAATGAAAGACGCTTTACTCTTCATAAAATCGATAGTTTGACGAGTTAATATTAAAACTGCCTGATGGAATAAATTATTACAATCAACGAATATAAACGAAAAGAAAACAGTGTTTTCATCATAAAAATTTAACACATTATTTGGATTGTATCAATCTACTGGTACAGTTGACAAACTAACGAAACGACAGCAAAATGATCAAGAACGCGTATACTAAATTATTTAATAATAACCCTATAACGATTATTTCCAATAAGATATGATTTGGATTTAGCGACCGATTTTGTAGATTTTACGCGGTAAAAAAATATATAAACAAATGCATTTATATAATAAGAACGCTCTCACCCAGATTCAGCATCCACCTTGGCATACAGTAGTTGATAAGCGCCTCCACAGCGCCTGGTTGGTTGGTCGTTCAAAGCGATCGAAGATTACAGGTAGCTGCTGTTTAACCCTGCTCCCCCGGTATGGCACCACCCAATTTACGGCGACATACATTTAGCATTCATATTTTTTAGCTAAGATTTTCGGACTGATATTTCTAATTCCTTCTCACTTCACTGTAGTTATGTCTGCAGATTTCTTCTAAAATCTGTATAACCCGATTTCGCCCTTACGAAAAATTCCACTCTTCCTTAGCTGTCAAACATTAACTGCAGAATCCATCTCTTGTGGTTCATCAACCACTACCAATACACTCACACTTCAGGCAAAGCCTGCTTCGACTGCTTTGACTCAGCCAAAAGCGATGCGTTCACACACTCACACACGCATTCTGCTTTCCTGGCCCCTCGCTCCGTCCGTCGTTGATGGACCGTTGATGGACCACGACTCCAAAGCACCCGGCCAAGACTCGTGATCAAGATATACCCATTGTTTACAAACTCACATTGGCCCAGTTACATTGTTTCGCTTGATATCCCTAGTAACATTTCGTGCTTGCCATTTCATTAGGGCACATAACTTTTATAAACAAGAGTGTGTCCCTTTCACACCTCATGTAAACTGTCATTTGAGTGAAAGGGATACACTATTGTTTACAAAAGTTATGTGCCCTAATGAAATGTTAGGCTCCATTTTAGGTTTTAAGTAGGCCATAAAAGCCTTTTTAGGCCGTATGAGGGTTTTCAGAACCATGATAAAACCTGTAAGTTTAAAAATGTTACTATATTTGAATTTTAATACATAATTTAAAAATGTTCAATTCAATTAAGTTATTTTTAAATTTTGAACATGTATGTTCAAATTACATTAAATTAAAATATAAGTGGTTGATTATTATTTATTTCAAAAATACTGAAAAATGATCTATTCCATAACTTTTTAATTTAATTAAGTCGTTTTGAACCAGTGTTGCGTTCCCCACGCGCTCGTGAGCGCTCACTTTTCGCTCATTCGTGAGGAGGAGCGCTGCGCGAGCTAGCTCACGTTTGCCCGCGCTCACGTTTGCTCCGATTTTTTCAGCTCGCGTTTGCCCACGCTCGCGCTCGCGCTCATTTTTCGCTCACGGAGCGCTCACTTTGGAAGTATCGCGAATCGTTTAACTTTTTGAGATAGTTTTTTTTTTCAATCCTAGTTAGATTTTGTTCTTAAGGCGCAGCATGTCAGTGGAAACAAGGAAAGGGTATGAGCGCGTGAACAAAAAAGGACTGTAAACTTTAGAAAAACTTACAAAACAATGAAATAATTCAAGAAGATTTATGCTGGGGTAAGTTCGATTCAATGTTATATGCTTGGTTGATTAAAATATAAAATTAAACTGTTTTATGTACCTAAACAGTTTGTTGGCTTTATACCATTCCAGCGTGCGGATCAGAATGAGCAACCATTAAACAAAAGTCATTCCATTCAATAAATCGTTCAGTGCTTGGAAACGACTGATCATTTTTATAAAGTTAATCTTTCTCTTTCTCATTCTAGAAAATAGGGTAAAATTTTTGAAACAGTTCTCTTTTTACAAAAAAGCCTCCAAATTGCTAGAGTTTGAAATATCTCATTTGAATGAAATAATATAAATTGTCAATGTTATGGTTTAGCACATAAAAGGTGGCTCCTCTTCCGTCAAGTAAATTATATCTAACACTTCTGCTACCAAGCCTCTGAAAATGTTCAATTACACATTCAATAAATGATTTTTTGAATATGGACATTCTCTAAAATGTTCCGAATATGAGGGATGATTATAACACGTCAATGATTTTTTACATAAAGAATGAGTTAGCTCTTTGTTAGCACACTCAAGAGTGAATCATTCTGCCCCTTGGCTAATTCTGAATTTAAATAGAAGGTATATTTCGGTTCGCCGACTAAATCCATTTTATTGCTTACTTTTATTTGTTTGACCACTTTCTTGTTTGTTTTTGCTGCCTGTGCTGAGATAGTTCTAGAAAGTTCGTTTCAAACAGGCAGATGCTTCAACAGGGAAAAACAACTACCTACTTTGGCTCACCAGCTCACGTGAGCGCAAAACGCTCCGGTGAGCGTGAGCGAGCACGAGCTACCTGATAAAAACTCACGCTCCAGCTGGAGCGAGCACGCTTTCCGTGAGCGCTCGCTCATTCGCAACCCTGCTTTGAACCAAATTACTGATTTCTTCAATATTCATTCAAATTTGATAATCAAAATAAATGCATCTTCAACCAAAACAAATACAAATCATTCTAAAAATCGCTGAAAAAATCAGCTACCCGCAGCTCCGGGACTTCTCGAGCACCTATCTTGGCTACTCGACGGATCTCCGAAGAACTTTTTCTTCGCTGAATGAACTCGAAGGCTAATTCAGCTTTAGCTTTGCTACCCGCGGTGCGAAAGTTGAGGTGCAAACATGTCGGGAGCAAATCGGATGAACTCTTTCAAAATTTTGAAAATGATATTTTATTGATGTAAGCAAACAATTTGGACATATAATGCAATTGGAAGCATGTTCTATCATGATAGAATGTATTTTTATTGATTTCGATCAACAAAACGGCTAGAATTTGAAAATGAATAAATTAGATCCCCGCGGTGGGCTTGATTCGGTAGTCAAATTAGCTCCCTGCGGTGCGATAACGTGTATTAGCTACGGAGCAAAGCTAAAACTGGGGATCCAACCGATAGGTTTGCCACGCAATTAGATCTCTGCGGTGGAGATGCCCTGAATGAACTCGAAGGCTAATTTAGCTTTAGCTTTGCTACCCGCGGTGCGAATGTTGGGGTTCAAACATGTCGGGAGCAAATCGGATAAACTCTTTTAAAATTTTGAAAATGATATTTTATAGATGTAAGCAAACAATTAGGACATATAATGCAATTGGAAGCATGTTCTATCATACTAGAACATAGTTTCATTCATTTTGGTCAACAAAACGGCTAAAATTGGAAAATGAATAAATTAGATCCCCGCGGTGGGCTTGATTCAGTAGCCAAATTAGCTCCCAGCGGTGCGGAAACGTGTATTAGCTACGGAGCAAAGCTAAAACTGGGGATCCAACCGATAGGTTTGCCACGCAATTAGATCTCTGCGGTGGAGATGCCCTTAAAGTTTCTTATAATAAACTGGATACATGCACAATAGGATGTAACAAAAATTGCGTCTCGGGCGTCGCAAAGTGCGACGCATATCTTTTTTGCCGGGGCTGATTTTTCGAAAAAATGCCAAACTTTGAAGGTCTGTACCGAGCTCCAGGGTGCTCAAAGGGTGCAAGCTCATATTTGGGGTTTGGGTTCATTACGCCCACCGGAACAAACCCCTGGATGCCGACCAAAAAGTCATTTTTGTTACACTCTAATGCACAAAGTAAATTTTTGTTTTCAAATAAATCTGTATTTTATTAAGTTTAAGTTTGTCAAATACATAAACAGCATGTATCGCAAACTTTCAATCAATCGGTTAAAAAACAACGTTCTGCTTACTGAATCTGCAGTTCAACACAAAGGATTTAGTTAATTGTTACAGAAATTGCATCATTGTAATGCGGCGTTTGTTGTGGGGAATTCGTCAAAGACTCTTTAGCGCTCTCAGTTGCCGCACGATGCTTTTTGTGTGTGGTTACTGCTCTGTTTCGTTTGTCCACACCAATATCTAACACCTCCGAATTCCCCAATGGTTGTTCCTCCAGTGCTGCATCGTTCGTACTTTTCGATAGTGGTTTCGACGCCATTTGCTGCTGATTCATGGCGGATCCCATTCGTCCTTGCATCTTGTTCGGTTTGGAGCGTTGCTGTACAGATCCTGCCGTATATAACGGTGTTATAACATTTCCCACCGCTTTTGTACGACCTTCCCGAAAGACCTTCAAATAAACATACACATAAATTAGCATGTAGAAAATCTGCTCCAACATTAACATTACCATCCGCTGCCCAGGCTTCATGTATTCTGGATTCTTAATAAACCGGAAGCGGACAACTGCTTTATCTCCTGTCCGAAGGCATTCCTTGGACATCTGGAGAATTTGAGCCGTTTGCCGAATGCTTCCACAGTGTACCATCGCTGACCAGCGGCCATATTTACTGGAGATCGTGGTGGGGTGATGAAGAACCAAAATCTCACAATCGAATTCCCAGCAAGCCTGCACAAAAATATAAAAGTTTATTTATCTTACGCAATACAATATAAAAATTATATAAAGCAAAACAATGTAAAAATACTTGAAAATGGTTTTTAAATAAACATTGCATTCTGCTTAAGTTATAGGATGGTTACTTTAAGCATGAGCGGGATGCACAGTTTGTGTACAAACCCTATTTAGTAGTTTTAAATTGTTTAGCCAAATTTGACCATTTGAAATCGAGGAAAATCCATTATGTTTGTTTTCGCGTGTATGATGTGCCATAGCCACTTGACAGGTTTTCTTCGATTTCACTGCATAGAACAATTGAAATTTAATCTAGCATCTCAAATTTACCTGCGGATTGACCTCTGGGCTAACTAATACCATGCCCTTCCTGATCTGCGATCGTTTCACCTTTTTCTTCATCGCAAAGCTTGCTGTCTGGCCACTACGAACCTCACTTACCACCATGCGTTTGCGATGTATGCTCTTGATCGTAATGGGTGTGAAATCTCCAAGAGGGTTAGGTCCAAGTAACAGTACATCGTTGAGAGTAACCACGCCTTGAAGAGTAATTCCAGAAACAACTGTTCCAACACCCTGTCGAAAGAAAGCGCTTATATGAGTGCCCATACTTTTGGGTGGGACAATCGGTACAAAATCTATCGAGAAATTTAAAGTGCAACATGGAGTTAAACTTTGTGTCAAGCTGCTGTGATCTCTTTTTAATTTCTCGATAAGTATCACTCAAAAAAATATTCACGTTGAAGTTACGTGAAAAGCTATGTGGTATTTTTCCACTAAAGTTTTCACGTAACTTCTACGAGGCGGCCCTAGTAGAAACGGAATTTGCTTGGCGAGATCATTTCACGTCGTTTCTACGTGCTTCACACGTAAAAGCTAAATGAATCAATTGATGATTTCTACATGTTTGTTGCAGTAAACATTATAGTGACCTTCTAGTACTAATGTGATCTAATTTCGGATTTTTTGTCAAAAGAAAAAAATAAAGATGCAGATTTAATTACAATTCAGATCAATGTTTTATTGAATTTTCCATTTCAAACATTTAAAAAAATGGCCCAGTCCCTCATGTAACCGAGCGGGAAGACCTTCGCGCGCAGCTTTTCGATTCCGCTGCCCTTCGTGGCCGCACGGGAACCCGTTCCGAATTCGTCGTCGTTGACGAAAGCCTTTTATGCCACGTTGACGTGGCCGCACATCACCGGGGAGAGGTTATTAGTGAACAACTAGGCAAAGCAAGTTGGGTGCTCGGATGGTCGGAACGTTTTGGGATTACGTAGTGCGTGGCAAGGAAGAAGTCTGAGAGATGGGCAACCACGTTCAGCTCTCGAATTCCGCGCATCGGTTTGTTGATCTTGCCGGATACAGCTTTCTGCACCACACTGATCAAGGCCGACGAGAGGATGGTAGCAAAGCATCCTCGCTCTCCTCCGGAGCAAACTCGGCAAAGGTCCACGAGCCGTTTGCAATGTCCGTGACATTTTTGGTGGGGTCGATCACCACGACCAATCGCTAATGTTGAAACAGGCCAGAATTCAAGTGGCCACCGGAAAAATATGCTGCTTCCAGAGTTCGGCAGCTGCAAAAACAAAAATACAATTAATTATGAATAAATTCATTCAAACTTAATTAAACATACCGTCTGTTCTATTTTTGATGAAATTTTGCAAGCACAAGTCCGGCAGCAGTTCTTCACCGAGCGCCATCAATTTTCATACTAAAATAATCACGTAGAAATTTCGCCGAATGGCGCACTCGCGTTCCGTTGAAGTTACATTTTGAAACACATAAAAACTACATGAAAAATCCTAGTGGAAAAATACCATAAGGCTTTTCAACATCAACGTGAAAACTTTTTTTTGCCAGTACACTTTCACATTATTTTTACGTGTGTCACGTAAAACAAGCCTAGCGAGGGGAAAATCGGAGTTACGTGTTTTTTCCGTTTTTTCAGGTAGCATCAACGTGTGGATTATTTTGAGTGTAGAATGCCAAGCCGCCAACAATATGGCAGAAAATAAAAACTAATTTATCAGCACCCTGGCACCACTGTAAATGACTACACGCAAGTTTCAAATCACTCAGTTTTCATCAAAACCGAACCTAATCAGAAATGAGTAAAGGGGAATTCCACGAAAACTGAGTGATATTCACCCAGATCCAAGGGAAGAGCTGAAAAAGAAAGTGAACCCGAAAAATTTGAACGTCAGTCGCGTGATTCAAGGCAAAGATGGAGCGGTAATGGTAGTTTTGAAGGATGAAGGATCGTCGAAACAGTTGAAGGAGAGTGTCAAGAAGGCAATGGGAGATAAATTTGACGTGTCTGTACGAGAAAGCATTAAACCTACAATCAAAATAGTTGGAATGAATGAGGAGTACGAGGAAAAGGAACTACAGGAAAAGCTTGGTCAGCCAGAATGACGTCTTTCAAGGTCTCAAGTACTTCAAACTGTGGAAGTTCCTGAGCAACCCAAGGCGAGAATATGCACAGTACTCTGCGATTGTGCACAGCAAAAAATTGTGTAAAAATGGAAGGTGTAAAATGGAATGTTGAAAACAGGAAGGTTCAATATTACATCTGTTTTAGACGAATTGTCACTAAAAATTCAGCCTAACAGATTTTACTCTTAAAAGGTTAAATATTTCGATGGAAGGTGTAATTTTGTGACGATTTCGATGCAATATTGCATATAACAGGTTTTCGACCTTTTTTTCGATACCTAATTTGACAACTGTCAAAACTTGTTGTTTTTCAAAGGCCGCCGCAGATTGATTGTTTTGTGTTTGCTGCTGCTCGGGTGCAAGTTTGTTGTGGCAAAGGAAAATCGTGACGAAAAAGTGATTCTGCGCGTCCGGGTTGTCCAAAATGTACAGCAGAGTACGGTTCATGTGTGTGCTTGTTTGCGCGTTTTCCTCTTACGCGCTGGAATACTGGTGTGAAGAGAAGGTGTCTAGGAAGTTTTGGGAAAATTCAGCTTTTGCGGAGAGCGTAATGACCGGTAACATGCGACAGGCGCGTGATCCCGACACGGGATGGTAGTTCTTCTTCTTTGATCCCAGAGCCAAAATCGAGATCTTCGAACGGCCGTGGCCCAAATCGACAGTGTTTCCGCGGGGTTACATCTGCAACTCGATCAATCTGGTCTTCCTCCCGTACGTGTTCAACTCGATCGAACGCGAGGTGGGGAATCACTTCTCCGCCGAGAGAATGGCCGCGCTGGACGATCCGGACTCGCCCGACTTTGAATCGACCTTCGAGTTCATCAAGGCGCCAATCATCCGCAAGGAAGTGCGCCGGAAGAACGTCAAGCTGCCGCTGAGGAGGTGAGTTTTACCCTGAGATGTTCCTAATTCTCCTTAATGACCCTGAATTTCTAAATGTAGAGCCGTAACCGACCCTGGCTGTTCAGACCCTTGCACGAGAAGTACCTCTACGTTGGGCGGCGAGGTCTCCTACTACGCAAGAACATATACCATACCATACCAATCAGCATAGCGCACCAGGTACGCGTGCTGTAGCAAGAAGACGCTTCCATCTTTCTCGGTCTTGTGCTGCTACTCTCCAATTTCCCAGGTTACAGATCTTCCGGATGTCCCCATTCACTTGATCTCCCCACCGTGCGCGCGGTTTCCCTGCTCTTCTGCCTGTACCGCCAGCTGGTTCAGCGCGGTCAAAAAGCAGTCTGGCTTTCGTCCATTCGGGCGACATGGCCGGTCCATCTGAGCCTCCCGATCTTCGCCTGGGTGGCGATGGTCGGTTCTTCAAGAAGCGCGTGCAGTTCGTGGTTCATGCGTCGTCGCCACACTCCGTCAGACACCTGCACTCCACCGTAGATCGTTCGTAGCACCTTCCGTTCGAAAACTCCAAGGGCACGTTAGTCCTCCTGCCGCATCGTCCAGGTCTCGTGGCCATAGAGGACTACCGGTCTAATCAGTGTTTTGTACATCGTCAGCTTCGTGCGGCGTTGCACCCGATCCGAAGTGAGGGCCTTCCGTAATCCGAAGTACGTACGATTCCCAGCAAAAATACGAGTCCGGATCTCTTTGCTGGTGTCGTTGTCGGCGGTTACCAGCGATCCCAAGTACACGAACTCGCTCACCTCCTCCAACTCATCATCATCCACAGCTAGAGGGTGAGACTTGGGGGCCGACGTCCCTCGAGCCCCTTCCTCTCATGTACTTTGTTTTCGTCGTATTCATGCCAAGTCCTACACGTCTTGCTTGTACCTTCAGTCGGGTGTAGACATCTTTCACCGTCTCCAGGTTTCTTGCCACAATGTCGATGTCATCGGCAAAAGCAAGCAGCTGATAGGACTTGTTCATGATCGTGCCACTCGTTTCGATGCCCGCCCTTCGAATGATGCCCTCAAGAACGATGTTAAAAAGCGCACAGGATAAGCCATCACCTTGCCGCAGCCCTCGGCGTGATCCGAAGGGTTCCGCTAAATCCCCCGAAACACGCACGTGACACATCACACCATCCAAGGTAGCCTTGATCAGTCGAGTCAGTTTATCCGGAAACCCGTTCTCGTGCATAATCTGCCATAGCTCCTCGCGGTCGACTGTATCATAGGCCGCCTTGAAATCGATGAAGATGTTATGTGTGGGCACGTTGTACTCACGACATTTCTCGAGGATCTGTCGGAGACAATATATTTGGTCCGTGGTGGCGCGCGCGCCAGTGAAGCCCGCTTGGTAGGGCCCCACGAACCTCCTTGCATGGGGTGACAGCTGACGACAGAGGATCTGGGAGAGGATTTTGTAGGCCGCGTTGATAAGCGTAATGCCGCGGTAGTTGCCGCAGTCCAGCTTATCGCCCTTTTTGTAGATGGGGCACACGACACCATCCATCCATTCCTCCGGTAGCTTCTCCTCCTCCCAGATCTTGGAGATCACACAGTGAAGCGCCCTCGCCAGTTTCTCTCCTCCATATTTGAAGAGCTCACCGGGTAACCGATCCTTGCCGGCAGCTCTGTTGTTCTTCAGCTTCCTGATCTCCCTCTTCACCGTCTCCAGATCAGGTGCTGGGAACTGTTCATCAGCTGCGGGTGCTCCAAGGTTGATTCCATCGCCGTCTCCGTTCGCTTCATCGCCGTTGAGGTGCTCGTTGAAGTACTGCTTCCACCTGTCCAACACCTCGCTTTTGTTCACGATCAAGTTTCCCACGTTGTCCCTGCATACATCGGCTCGCGGCACGAAGCCTTTGCGGGACCGGTTCACCTTCTCGTAAAACTTCCGCGACTCGTTAGCTCGGATTAGCTGCTCCATTTCTGCGCAATCCCGGTCTTCCTGCTGGCGCTTTTTGAGCTTGAAGACCGCGACCTGCCGATTCCGTGCCTGCCTGTATCGTTCCACGTTCCCTCTCGTCGCCTTGTGCAGCTTCCTGTCGTAGGCTGTCTTCTTCTCGGCGGTAATCCGTTGGCACTCGTCGTCGTATCAATCGTTTCGGCTGACTCGGATCGCACTACCCAGTGTGGCTTCCGCTGCACTGCCGATGGCTGAGCGTATGCGACTCCAACCATCTTCGAGCGAGGCTGCGCCAAGTTCCTCCTCACCTGGCAGATTTGCTTCCAGCTGCTGCGCGTAACTGTGGGCCACATTTCCGCTCTGCAGACATGCGGTGTTGAACGGAGGGGCCCGCCGGCTTCGGCGTTGGTTGAACACCGTCGACAGCTTTGAGCGCATATCAACTCCAACTAGGTAGTGGTCCGAGTCAATGTTCGCACCGCGAAAGGTGCGCACGTGCGTTACGTCCGAGAAGAATCGGCCGTCGATCGTTAAGTTCCGTTGGTCAGGTGATGTCCAGGTGGCTTTGTGGATGTCCTTGCGAGGAAAGTAGGTGCTCCTGACCACCATTCCCCGGGAGGCTGCAAAGTCGATGCAGCGTTGGCCGTTGTCATTCGTGACCGAGTGCAGGCTTTCTGGGCATATAGTCGGCCGAAACATTTCCTCCCTTCGAACCGAGCGTTCATGTCCCCAATGATGACTTTCACATCCTGCCGCGGACAGCCGTCGTACACCTCCTCCAGCGTCGCGTAAAATGCTTCCTTTTCATCATCGGACTTTTCCTCGTGGGGACAGTGCACGTTGATGATGCTATAGTTGAAGAAACGACCTCTTTTCCGCAACTTGCACATCCGCTCGCTGATCGCCGTGAAGCCGAACACGCGATCCTGCATCTTGCCCCGCACAATAAAGCCGGTACCCAGCTTGTCCTTGCCGCCGCTCAGAAAAAGGGAATCGGTCTGCCGACCGATGCAACTCTTTCGCCAAAGCGAATTCGAAACCCAGAAAGTTTAGAGACCTGCAGTTCCAAGAACCGAGTCGCCAATCGGTGTTCTGCTTTTTAATGGGCTTCTGCCGTTTGTTCCGGATCTCCAATCTTCTTGCCATTCGCGATCCTCCTTCTTCGGTAGGCAGCCTTATCAGGGCCGCGCTACCTAGTCTCGGGGCGACGAGTTCGCCTAAGAGCTACCGAAACTTAGCTCCGGTTTTCTCTCGCTACCGTAACGGGGGCTTTTGTCTCGAAGCCTAACGGTCTTCATACCCGGAAGCGAACGTAGCAGCAAAACATAAATTTGCTGCTTTGGAGTTGTGTGCTTTTGCGCTACCGAAACCACTTTTTAAATTTTCAACAATTTCAAAAACTTTTGCGACTTTTTTTCCTGAAAATTTTGCACTTTCGACACACCGCGATCGACCCTTAATGGTGTGCGTGTCGTCACCCGTAGCGAAACACTAGCAGAGGCCACGAACGATCACTTGTTTTGCTTCCTTTGTTTCTTCCCACGATGCCGCTGCTGTGCAGCAGAATGATCTTCACTTTTTCTTCTAATCCACCGGCCGCAGGGGGAATCTAATACACTGCACTGATTCCCGGCACACTCCCGCGTTGATTAATATCACTTCGGGTCGCGATAAAACCGAATAACCATGGTTTTGCGGATACTTTCGCGGAGTCGTATCGACGCACAACAAACGCGCACTACTGCACACACTACGCAAGAACAGTCCCGCCGTTTCGCCGTTACACCTATCCGGTTCCCAACGTAAGTCCGCATCGTCATCACAAACAGCGAGGAGTCTCCGATACGGCGTGTCCCCTGTCGATCGACTCGTGATCGAAGTTTTCAGCGGCAATCACTTGGTAAGTGGACTTCAGTGCAAAATCTCGACAAGTTCTTTACTAACCATCAACGCTCTTTCCACAGCCCTAACCGCCGCCGAGAAGTATCCGTTTCAGTTTCCAGACTCGCGTTAACGAGTCCATCTGGTGCAAAGGGATCGCGTAGTGTCCGTACGGCGAGAACGAATCTTTTATGCACTGTAGAGCACTGCAAAATCCGCCGCAACTGCCGCCGGACGTCGGTGCTGCAGACACGGCTCAAGTCGATGGACACAGCCAATCGGGTAAATTAATCTATAGAATTCTAAAAGCAAAACGTTACATTTCGGTTCCTTTCTCAGGAAAAACAACAACGGCGAAGATTGGTAAAGCGGGCAAATTCTTCGACTGATCCGGAACCGGATCGCGAGTTGACAAGCAGCTGGTACTGGTCTCGTAACCGACGCAGGGCCAATCGCCAAAGGACGTACCAGTAGGGTGTAATATGGTTGTATGGAAAAAAATAAAGTTGTCCAAATTTGGCTAGCACAGCAACTTTTTGGTTCCTTATAGGGTCCTTAACAACTCCCCAAAGTTTGGGAACGATTGGTTTAGTCCTCACTTTGCGCAAAGCAATTCAATTTTCCATACAAATTTGTATGGGAAAAATCATTTTTTTAAATTTTGAAATTTATAAAATCCGCGTTTCACGCTATATCAAAACCGGATTCATATTCGGATGCTCTGGAATGTGCTCTACAACTTTCCCGAAGAGAGTATGGTGCTAACTTGCTCCTATAAAAAGATATAGCGTGTTCAAAACTCGTCTAAAACGTGATTTTCGATCAAAAAACACGTTTTAGACGAGTTTTGAACACGCTATATCTTTTTATAGAAGCAAGTTAGCACCATACTCTCTTCGGGAAAGTTGTAGAGCACATTCCGGAGCATCCGAATATGAATCCGGTTTTAGTATAGCGTGAAACTTGGATTTTTTAAATATCAAAATTCAAAAAAATGATTTTTCCCATACAAATTTGTATGGAAAATTGAATCGCTTTGCGCAAAGTGAGGACTAAACCAATCGTTCCCAAACTTTGGGGAGTTGTTTAGGACCCCAAAAGGAACTAAAATAATGCTGTGCTGGAAAATCGATTTTGATATTACACCCTAACGTACCAGTCTACCACCTACAGCGCCGTTCATTTGACCAGGCTAGGACTGGAATCACGGTAGTGATGTGGCCCTAAATATTCAAAATTGACTGAAATAATAAAGTATTTTTTCATAAAGCAAGGTTTGTTTATACTCCTTTCAACTGAAGACAGTTCTATACCTATCCGCTTAACTCCAAATAAAATGCACAAAATTACACATTTTTAGAGACAAATTTCGACATTCGTTTGCAATTTTGAGCATTTTCTGTTGCAAATTTACTCATTATATGAGGTGAAATTATATCATATATGATACAAATTTACACATATTTAGAGGTAATATTAAACATTTTTTTTGACATTAAAGATGTACCCCTTCCCAGATGAAATATTACCACGATTTTTTTTTCTGTGTGGAACTGGACGCTGCGACATTCTTTAAGGTGATGGAGCTGGAAAAACTCAACGTTGGATGGGACCGTTGCCGTGTTTTCGACGGTGTGGACGTTCTGCGTTGTTTCAAGTGCTGTGGATTCAATCATAAAGGTGCTGATTGCAATGTGGAAAGTGAGATATGCCCGATTTGCAGCGAAAATCATTGCGTGATGGAGTGTAAAGCGACCCAAGAAAAATGTATCAACTGCACAGAAAAAAAAATCATGGTAAAATTACATCTGGGAAGGGGTACATCTTTTATGTCAGAAAAAATGTGTAATTTTACCTCTAAAAATGTGTAATTTTACCACTATTCTGTTGTAATGTCACTTTTTCAGTCTAAATTGAGGTAAAATTCCATCATAAAAGAGGTAATATTTAACCTTCCAAAATTACACCTTCCAAATTTACACAATTTTTTTCTGTGTGTGAAAAGTGCCGTGTCTTGGATTGGTCGGCCTAGGCTTAGTAAGTCGCGTTGCGCATCTGCTTACGTCTAAACGTAACAGGACCCCAACCCGTCGTCTTACGCCTCCCCCGCGCCATAACCACCAAGGCCGACCACCCTCAGGCCACTGGCCTTCAACGCAAAGGAGGGACCACTCTCGGCGAGCCCAAATCGGTGGACTCCGGGGCTTGCCGATAAGTCAAAGAGGGAAGACGCCAGCCCGTTGGAGCTAGCAACGCCCGCTGGTCGTCCATCAACCCGGAACCGGCACGAAGCCGAAGAGTCGAACCGCCTACGAAGGTCAGCGAAAGACGGTTTATTTGTTACACCGTAACTATATTGCGGTGCAACAATGTTACGGTGTATTGATGTTACGGTGTCACAATGTAACGGTGTAACAAATATTATGTAGTAGAAGATTTACGGAGCTCGCCGTCTTTTGATCAAGTTCAAGCCAATGGTTCATTTCGGCTAGCCTCACCTGGCTCACGGCTCTTGGTGAGCAATGACTCACGGCTCTTGGTGAGCCTGAGCCGACGAGGCTTTAAATGTTGTGGTGTGACCAGCCGATGCACAGTGGGAAAAAAGGACCCAAAAAATTACCGCAACATGGTTTCGCGCAAACCATCGATTGCTATACACCAAAAGCTTCGTTTTTACACCAGGAACAATAATCCGATGAAAAATCGCACTGCACGGACCGGTGGCCGGAGTACAGGCCACCGGAAGATCCGGATTTTTGGAAAAAATGTCAGATTATTACAATTGTGAACTGATAAACTTTCTTCTACCATGAATAGTCATGCAAAACAATCCTATAATAATATTAAATACCATAGCACCCATCGGAACAGGTTCCACCGATCTCCGGTGGCCACATCCGGAATCGCATTCGAAAACAGTGTTTACCAGTCATGCGACGTATCAAACTTCTTGATTTTGGATGGGGACATGAGTTATACACTCCTCTCTTAAAAACATGAAGTTTGATATGTCGCAAGAGTGGTTTCAAGAATTTGTCGAATATGATCTTCGGATGTGGCCACCGAAGAACCTGGGAACCGGTCACCGGAGGTAAAAATACATTTTAAGGATACTCTCCATCCAAAATCAAGAAGTTTGATACGTCGCATGACTAGTTTACGCTGTTTCCTAATGCGGTTCCGGATGTGGCCACCGGAGATCGGTGGAACCGGTTCCGATGGGTCTTATGGTATTTAATATTATTCTAGTATTGTTTTGCGTGACTATTCATGGTAGAAGAAAGCTTATCAGTTCACAATTGGAATAATCTGACACTTTTTCCAAAAATCCGGATCTTCCGGTTGCCTGTACTCCGGCCACTGGTCCGTGCAGTGCGATTTTTCATCGGATTATTGTTCCTGGTGCAAAAACGAAGCTTTTGGTGTATAGCAATCGATGGTTTGCGCGAAATCTTGTTGCGGTAATTTTTTGGGTCCTTTTTTCCCACTGTGCGATGGCTTAGGCTCGTAGGAAATTTGGTTGTGATCTAAGGCAAGCCTTAACAAAATTCAAATTGCATATATTTTTTTATGTGTATGTCCCTTTCCAGTCAACTTAATCGGAATGCTGAAACGGAATTCAATTCGAATTGTTTACGTATTTCGTTTCAAACGCAACATCCGATTCCGTGTACCGGTTGATGGTTGTCGCGTTTGAAACGGAATTCGTAAACGATTCGAATTGAATTCCGTTTCAGAATTCCTATTTAGTTGACTGGGGACCTTTTAACGTGAGCTCACTTACCGGGACTGCATAAGTGTCGTCAATCTGGAATTCCGTTGGTAGGTTATCGTTCCCTGTTGATCGAACAACAAGTAAGTTAAGAAACATCTTCAGCAGATCCAAATTTTCGCCGGAAACGTTAGAGACTTGAAATATTGGACAAAGACGTTCCGAAACAAAATTGGTTGCACTGAGCACAACATCATCTTTCGTCTTCACCATGACTGGGACTTTGCGGCATCCTTGGGACTTAAGGATTTTATAGAGTAGCTTTAGATTGTCTTTTAGAACTTGTTGCGGACACATGTCAATTTTGGTGACACACACAAACACCGGGACAGAGAGAGCTAGAGCCAAACCAAGATGCTCTTTGGTCATGCCCACAATTCCTGAGTTGGCTCCAATCTGTAACATTTAAAGCATTAATTGACATAAAAGGCGGTTGAAATCCGGGTACCCTCGACGCTACCCCCTGAAATAAAAGTTTGACTCATTGCTACACACACGGAGAGGAGGTTTCTCGCAAAACTTACTAAAAACTGGTTAAAATTTTCAAAAAAATTGTTCATTTGATGACCTGGTATTTTTTTAGTTGGAAATTCAAAAAAAAATGTTAAGATTGACAGCTCAAGTCAGGCCGAAAAAAATGTGATTTTTACCAACAAAAAAGGTAGAGTTTACTAATGTTCTGGTCAAAAAAACAGGCAGTCAGTTTTAGAATCAGGCTCGCTTTACCAATTTATTGGTAACTTCAATTAATTCTTTATTGAATTCACAAGTTTTTTCAGTTAACGTTACCAGTTTGCTGGTTACATTTATAAGTGTTTTTGGAAAAATCCCGCGGAATTTCTTATTGCAAATCCAGCTAAGACAAGCACGCAGCCATTGGATTTTCAACAGATGTTGGATGTTTTGATGTTTTCTATGCATTACTACAAGAAAACCGAATTTTTGATTGAAAAAAAAAAACATTCAGAACAGCCACAAAGCTAAAAAAACATAAAAATCTAGATCCAATGGAGAAACAATATTTGATTGGACTTAATAGGAAAAACAGCAGAAATGAGTAATTTAAATATAAATAATTTAAATGAGCAAACGAAAATGAGCGGCTCACAGAAATGAGTGGTTTTGCCCAACACTAGTTTTGATAAAAAAACTGTAAGAAATTTCAAAACATAGCGGATATATATATATATATATATATATATATATATATATATATATATATATATATATATATATATATATATATATATATATATATATATATATATATATATATATATATATATATATATATATATATATATATATATATATATATATATATATATATATATATATATATATATATATATATATATATATATATATATATATATATCATACAGCAGTTCCCCACGAAAACAGCATGGGAAAAAACAAAAGTGCTCGGATCGAGCTCAAAATTTTTCTGGGGGTTCCCTGGCCGAAATAATTAGACCCGTATTTTTTTGTTTGGCCATTAGGGTGACCTTCGCCGTGTTAGGGTGGTCTGAAAAATGGCCATTTTCGTCGATTTTCGCAAAAACCACTTTTTCGAAAAATCATAACTCCTCGCCATTTAACCGATTTCAATTGTCTTATACGCAAATGAAAGGTGATAAGTTGGCCTTTCAAAGAAAAATAGTAAGTTTCAAAAATCTAGCGTAACATGTGAAAGGGCGTATGAAACTTTAAAATGCCGTTTGACGGTGTCTGGACCAAGAGCCTATGTCTGGAAATATTTTTATCGGATTTCCCGGACATTTTTACATAACATATTAAAAAATGGGAGGAGTTCATTAACAGGATTCCGAGATATGATTTTTTGAAAATAAAATCCGTGTTTTTTTACGCGCCGCGCGCAAAAACCGGAGAATGACGAAATTGGCAAAAAATCAACTTTTTTCACTAAAACTACAATAACTTTAAAATTTCAGCAATGACCTATACATGTCTGGGTACCAAAATTTTCGTAATTAAAAGACACAACTTTTGGTACCATAACATCGATAGGTCATTGCTGAAATTTAAAAGTTATTGCAGTTTTAGTGAAAAAAGTGGATTTTTTGCCAATTTCGTCATTCTCCGGTTTTTGCGCGCGGCGCGTCAAAAAACACGGATTTTATTTTCAAAAAATCATATCTCTGAATCCTGTTAATGAACTCCTCCCATTTTTAGTATGTTATGTAAAATGTCGGGGAATCCGATAAAAATATTTCCAGACATAGGGTCCAGACACCGTTCATACCCCCTTATCATATGTTAGGCTAGATTTTTGAAACTTCTTACTATTTTTCTGAAAGGCCAACTTATCACCTTTCATTTGTGTATTAGACAATTGAAATCGGTTAAGAGTTATGATTTTTCGAAAAAGTGGTTTTTGAAAATCGACGAAAATGGCCATTTCAGACCACCTAACACATCACCCTAATGGCCAAACAAAAATTCTACGAAGAACCAGAAAAAAGCCCGATCCGAGGACTTTGTTTTTCCATGCTGTTTTCGTAATAATATATATATATATATATATATATATATATATATATATATATATATATATATATATATATATATATATATATATATATATATATATATATATATATATATATATATATATATATATATATATATATATATATATATATATATATATATATATATATATATATATATATATATATATATATATATATATATATATATATATATATATATATATATATATATATATATATATATATATATATATATATATATATATATATATATATATATATATATATATATATATATATATATATATATATATATATATATATATATATATATATATATATATATATATATATATATATATATATATATATATATATATATATATATATATATATATATATATATATATATATATATATATATATATATATATATATATATATATATATATATATATATATATATATATATATATATATATACAGCAATTCCCAAAACAGCATACATATATATGCAACAGCATACATATATATGCAACAGCATACATATATATGCAACAGCATATATATATATATATATATATATATATATATATATATATATATATATATATATATATATATATATATATATAGATGTTATGGTACCAAAAGTTGCGTCAATTACGAAAATTTTGATACCCAAACATCTATAGGTCATCGCTGAAATTTTAAAGTTATCGCAGTTTTAGTGGAAAAAGTTGATTTTTTGCCGATTTCGTCATTTTCTCGTTTTTGCGCGTGGCGCGTCGAAAAACTCAGTTTTTATTTTCAAAAAATCATATATCCGAAACGTACGGTTCGACATCGCCAATTTTTTGATATGTTATGTGAAATTTTCCGAGGAATCCGATAAAAATATTTTCAGACATAGGCTCTTTGGTCCAGACACGGTCAAAACGCCATTTTAAGTTTTCATGCGACTTTTTCAAATGTTAGGCTAGATTTCTGAAACTTTTTACTATTTTTCCCAAATAGCCAAACTCATCATCTTTCTTTTGCGTCTAAGACAGCTTAAATCGGATGAAATGGCGCGGAGATATGATTTTTTCAAAAAAGAGGTATTTGTGAAAAATGACGAAAATTGCCATTTTTCGAACCACCCTAGCACGATGTAAGTCACCCGAATGGCCAAACAAAAAAATACGGGTCTAATTATTTTGGCCAAGGAACCCCCAGAAAAATTTTGAGCCCGATCGGAGAACTTTTTTTTCGGTTTAGGTTTTTCAAATGGAATTGCTGTATATATATATATATATATATATATATATATATATATATATATATATATATATATATATATATATATATATATATATATATATATATATATATATATATATATATATACAGCAGTTCCATTTCAAAAGAGCCTAAACCGAAAAAAGTTCTCCGATCGGGCTCAAAATTTTTCTGGGGGTTCCTTGGCCAAAATAATAGGGGGGGGGGGGGCTAAGCGATTGTCCACGCTCCATACAAAAAAGATTTTTTTTTGTATGGAGAATTGTCCACGAAGGGGGGGGGAGAGTTGAGATTCCCAAAAAAGTGTCCACGTGGTTTATGGATGGTCCCTATTTGATATTTGATAGTCCAAAGTTGATTTGTTATACGTTGCAGGTCGTTCCGGAAATATGATTTTTTTTTATGTATTTTTTTTCTAAAATCAAATTTCAAATTTAGCCTAGTAATGGTTCAACTCTTGATACCAGGAAGAAAGGCAACGGGGGTATCCCGATTTGGACTTAAAGGAAATCAAGCATATTTTACCATCAACATCCCGAAGTCTGGAGCGTGACCCGTCATTCCGAAAACCGTTGTCTTCAAATATCGTTCGTGTCCAGCGAGATCAATAAATGTGATAACTTTGGCAGATTTTTCGCAAATTTTCACCCAATCCAGAGTTCCGTGATCGGGTTTATTTACCACGTTACCCACGCTATCGAATCCAAGAATGTCATTTCCAACAGAACTTGTCCGTCCACTTTCGATTTCGTGTTTGTGCCGAAATAAACGTTGTCGAGCGAAACCGCGGCCGTTGTCCAGTTCACCATGTGTCAACACACCTAGGAGAGTGGATTTTCCAGCATCCACATTTCCCACTACAGCTACGCGGATCTCGGTGAAATCGTTATCATCGACCTTGGAGCGCACCAGATATTGTCCGGTCATTCCATTTTCTCCTTTCGGGTTCGCAGTTCAACACAGTCGGCATTTAGTATTTTGACCAGAGTTTGCAGAGTTGCCAGTGACGCAGCATATTCTTCAGGATCCAAGCCGCTCTCACCGCCGTCTGTAAAAAGTTGCAACTATTGTTAAAACATATCATCGAAAATGCATATAAATCAAGGGGCTGGAAACTCTTAGAACTTTACCTAAGTATATTAATAAGTATAATTAAATAATGTTAGTATACTTACTAGGGTGGTCCAAATCCGGACTTTTTTGGGGCTACCCCTGAAATCAAAGATTGATCCATCACTAGGCTAAATTCCAAATTTGAGCTCATTCTGACAACGGGAACCCCTCCCTCCAATCGCTTAAAGTTTGTATGGGAAATATCGTCAAAATGTATGGAGAAAAGCAACTGTTTTACTTTTTTACCTGTGGAAGGCACCATAATTATCCGATTCTTACCATTTCTCAAATGTAGAACCTTCATTAAATTTAGAACAACTTTTTTTCCCGAAGACACCATATTTTTAGGATTTTTCCCGCGATGTTATTAGCGCACAAAACTGACCCTTTTTGCGCGGCCAGCTGTAAGGGGCTACCTAACAACGATGTTTATTTCCAATTCGTACACGCACGTGCTCTCTCTCAGGTTCAAACTCTCTCACGAGCTTGCTCGCCTGCCTGCCTGCCTGTTTACCTACAAGCGCGCGCTGTTTTTTTGCTTGGACTTTTGTCGTCGTCGTCGTCTTCGTTTGCGTTTGCTGCGTTCTTGACATGTTTATTATAATTTTCAACTAAAATAGCAGGATTGTTTTGAAATATATTTTGCATATGGGTCATTCCACCTGAAGTGTGCAAGAAAAAATGCAAATTTGAAAATTACCATCTCCGATTCTGCTCAAATTTGGCAGAGCTGTTGAGACTATCAAAACATGCAAAAATCCCGAATTTCATCCAAATCGGACCCCCCCCCCTCCATTTTTGTACCCTCCCAAAAAATCGACTTTTTGGCGATTTTTGAGCAAAACCCCTATCTTCAAACGACGATAACTCAGGAACCGCAAATCATAGAGGGTCGGTCTTAGACTCAATTTTGAAGGAAATTGGACGTAGAATCCATTTCCGTGATCAAAATTTAGATTAAAATATGTTTTCTACCTGTATTGCGCAATTGAAAACTTTAAATAATCGTATCTCAAAACAGCCCTATTTATTTTTTAAATTTGACCTCACCATCGTATTCCCCCGGCCAATTTTACATAAGAATCACTTATCGACAGAAAGGAATATGTTTCGTTCCAGAGATATCGAATTTTAAAGTTTTGAGTATTTGTGATTACCTAAATTAGCTACACTCGCCGCATATGCTAGAAGCACTCGGGCGCGTTGATCAATAACTGCTACCTGGTTATTTATTGAAATAAGATTTCATCCCAAATAATCATTAATTAATTAGTAGGAAACTGCTGTATAATTTTAAATTAAAAAAAAGTATACGGTGCATTTATGTGCTAGCCCACAGGACAGAGCAAGAATGACACGCAATACAGGGCAGAATGGAATTCACACAGAGCTAGCAGGAAATTGCAATTGATCTTGTAAGTAACACTTCTTAAGAAAAAGTGTACGATACATTATCGTGTTAAAAATTATGAATTAACATGAATTAAACTCTCGTGAAGCAGAATTAAGGAGGAGGATTTCTGGAAAAAAAAGAAAGGCTTCATCCATAAAGTACGTCACGCTAAAATCAGCCAAAATTTACCCCCTCCCCCTTTGTCACACTTTTCCTATACTTACAACACTCAATGTCACACTTGCTCAGACCCCCTCCCCTAGAGCGTGACATACTTTATGGATGACGCCAAAGTATAAAACTGAAAAATGTGAGAAAATCACAAAGATTAATTTGATTTATGATCTGATTAAGATCAAATTCAGTTGTGTTGGTTTCTTGTTTTTGATTTTTTTTTGTTTGTCAATCATTTCGAAATCTTGGAAGACGATGCAGCTGTGTCCACATGTATCAGAAAAATATGTTTTTGTTTTTGAAATTAAATGTATCAGAATTGAAAAAAATATCAATTATTCAGATGAAACTGGCTCACAATATAAAAAATCGGTTTTATATGATCAATCTTTCAAACCGTATGGTAGATTTTGAAGTTTTTGCTGAATGGCACTATTTCGCTACCGCACATGGCAACCCATGAGCCCATATTCATCTACTACAGCCAGCTCTACATTTATTCTTGCTTTAAATAAAAGAAGAAATTAGGAATTAGAAAAAAAAGAAATTATATTATTTTCATATTTTTCCTAATGATATGAAAATGATAAAATTATATTGTAAAAACGCTGTAGCATTTGCAAATAAATATTAAAAGTTCAAAATTTACTTAATATGGTTCAAAGACACTGAGATCAGGTAAAACAATGCATTTAAAATAACCCAATAATTAATTCTTAAACAAAAAAAAGATTGTTCAAGGGATTAATTATCTCAAAATCGTATAAAAAAATAAAAATAATTCATCATACAGAACGACAGGTAGTAATTATTGATCAACGCGCCCAAGTGCTTCTAGCAGATGCGGCGAGTGTAGCTAATTTAGGTAATCTCAAATACTCAAAACTTTAAAATTCGATTTCTCTGGAACGAAACATATTCCTTTCTGTCGATAAGTGATTCTTATGTAAAATTGGCCGGGAATACGATGGTGAGGTCAAATTTAAAAATAAATAGGGCTGTTTTGAGATACGGCCATTTAAAGTTTTCAATTGCGCAATACAGGTAGAAAACATATTTTAATCTAAATTTTGATCACGGAAATGGATTCTACGTCCAATTTCCTTCAAAATTGAGTCTAAGACCGACCCTCTATGATTTGCGGTTCCTGAGTTATCGTCGTTTGAAGATAGGGGTTTTGCTCAAAAATCGCCAAAAAGTCGATTTTTTGGGAGGGTACAAAAATGGAGGGGGTGGTCCGATTTGGATGAAATTCGGGATTTTTGCATGTTTTGATAGTCTCAACAGCTCTGCCAAATTTGAGCAGAATCGGAGATGGTAATTTTCAAGTGCTGTTCCGCTTCGGGTGGAATGACCCATATAGATTCTTAAATTATGACAAAAATAAAAAAAAAAAAACTGCGCTGAAAAAAAATAGTTTAAAGAAAAGACAGCTTAGGCTCGATTAAAAAATACAGCAAATGCCATGAGAACAGGGTTTGTTTGTTTTTCCAAGCATTACATGCAGTTTTTCGTATATGCTAAAGAAACATGATAATGATTCAATTATTTAAAAAAAAAATCTTCAGGTAATATACATATTGTTCCTTTAGGTAGTTTACTTTAACAAAAATATAGTTTAGTACAAATCAAGGCAATTTTACAATTATTGCTGCAAATTTTCATTCATACTCTCTAAAATTATTTTTTTATTCTTTCTGGAAATTTATTTCTGTGTTCCTAGACCACCTGCAACAAATATTGCAACTGTTTATCATTTTTTGTCAGTTTACCTGTGAATTTTTAGATTCAGGAAACATCTCTTTCTGCACAATCGTTAACTACCTTCAGATCTAGTAGTTGCGGCCTTCCTTTAAGATACTCATTTGGATTCAGTTTTAAAAATCTAAAGAAAATTCCTTCCTTTTTATCTAAAAAACTGCATGGTATTTCTTGTAACAAAAGCAGATAAATTAAAATCCAAAACGTTTGCAATTAGGTTTGGATCAGAACAGATGAAGATTCATGGATGAACTAATTCATCAAATTTGTATTCTCTCTCACACGCTCTTATATTATGATATCTATTGTTGTGTTTTTTTTTTTCGTTTTGTTGATCAAATATTACATTAAATTTTATATCTCAAAGCAAACCTGCTATTTTAGTTCAAAATTATAATAAACATGTCAAGAACGCAGGGCAGCGGATAGCAAACGAAAACGACGATGACGACAAAAGTCCAAGCAAAGAAACAGCGCGCGCTTGTAGGTAAACAAGCAGGCAGGCAGGCGAGCAAGCTCGTGAGAGAGTTTGAACCTGAGAGAGAGCACGTGCGTGTACGAATTGGATATAAACATCGTTGTTAGGTAGCCCCTTACAGCTGACCGCGCAAAAAAGGTCAGTTTTGGGCGCTAATAACTTCGCGGGAAAAAATCCTAAAAATATGGTGTCTTCGGGAAAAAAAGTTGTTCTAAATTTAATGAAGGTTCTACATTTGAGAAATGGTAAGAATCGGATAATTATGGCGCCTTCTACAGGTAAAAAAGTAAAACAGTTGCTTTTCTCCATACATTTTGACGATTTTTCCCATACAAACTTTAAGCGATTGGAGGGAGGGGTTCCCGTGGTCAGAATGAGCTCAAATTTGGAATTTAGCCTAGTGATGGGTCAATCTTTGATTTCAGGGGGTAGCCCCAAAAAAGTCCGGATTTGGACCACCCTAATACTTACGCTCTTCCACCCTAACATGAATCATCTTGAAAAAAACGTCGGTGTGACGTCTAGAAATGTAACAACTTTTTTTTGTTTATTTTGGTTTCTGCCAAACCCGCCAAACCTATCCAACAAATCGACGGAACCGGCAAGTTGAGAAATAGTTCCTCCAGGGCTTGAGAATCGTTCTGGAATAAATTAATCGAAAATCCTCTCTTATTCTTCAGGGCAGCACCAAACTTACATCCGGTTTCAAAGCTCTCCCGGAGTGGTGACTTTCGTTGGCCCCCTCGCTTCTGGCGATTACATTTTGAATGATTGCGGGAATGATTTTGGTGGAGAAGATTGCGCCAGTTGCACGGAATTATGCAGGAAGCGATTGATCACTCAATGGACCGGCAGGCCAGTTCGGTGCTGCCGAGAGGAGATCTTAGAGTACATTATAAGGAGGAATCCGTCGTGGGTTACTGAAGTGGGGGACCTTACTTTTGGGACAAAGTATTTGTAAAAAAGATGAAGGATCTTTACGCGACCGTTTTTTGGAGCTGGGAGGTTTGGGATCAGGTTTTTGATCGTATTTGGACAAGTCGGATGAAGTTTCTGCCAAATAGAAGAAACGACAGAACCGGCGGGTTGTGCCAAATTTCTTCAAGGGTTTGGGAAACATTCTAGAATAAATTGAGCATGAGCATGAGCATGAGAGACCACCCATGGTTGTCCTTCTCCGTTGCTGAACAGGACCGTAATATCCTATCAATTCAACGATCATACGCTTCAACGATCTAATGGTGTTTCCCTTATCAACAGCATGTATGAATGCGCTGAAAAGATAAAACATCAAGATCATCAAAACTAGATCTGGAACAAATAGGTAACAGTCATTGGCCACCAACGGCGCCCGCCATGTCAGTTTGTAGATCTCGGGGGGGGATTGGGACGGGAATGTTAGTTAGCACAGGCTGCTACCAAGGGTGGGTTCTATACGATATCCACACCCCCGCGTGTGCCGGAAAACTACTTCTACTTGGGATTTTGTTAGTGGGAAAGGGTAATGGCCAGGATTCATCATAGAAGATGATGATGTGACCCAATAATCAATAAATTTCGTTTAATAGGGTGGTGTATTATTCTCAAGGCAAACAATCGGATGCTGCGGATGAGACTATTCCCGTTTATTTGCTGTTGAGTTTAGCATAAATGAGTCAATCTTAGACAGCCGGCTGTGGAAAGATAGAATCAAAATTATGTGTAATTAAAAGGTGAAATATTATACTCAGCGTAACATATTTACTTAGAGTTGACCTGAGACTATTTATACTTTTAAATTATTATAAGATTAGCGACCAATTAATTACTGATGAGTTATCTGAAGGACTTGAACAATCGCGTTGAAGCAATATTTGTCACCGTGCTTTACGAGCTATAATGCTAAAAGGTATTCTCGCGGGAAACGAATGGTTATATCGAACAAACGACCGACGTAGATTTCACGAACAAGTACATACTGCTGTTAAGACCACTTTCGTTTATTAATTTTATAAGTTTTAAATTATTTGAAATGGTTAATCTTAGGCAGTCGGCTGCAGAAAGATGGGCTCAACATTTAATTTATTTGAGTTTTGCTTTAATTTTTCCCGTTTTTCCACATATTTATTATATATTTTTGATATCGGAGGAAAAAAAATCGAGAGTCATGATACGCAATACAACTACACAGAAAAAAATATTCCTGTGAATTTACATTATTTATCATGTACCAAAAGGTATCATGATAAATGATGTATATTTACATTAGGTTCATCGGAAATTTACATTAGATTCATTGGAAATTTACATTAGTTTTGAAAATTTACATTAGTTTTCGAATTTACATTACTTTTGGAATTTACATTAGTTCAAATCAACTAAATCTAATAAGCCAATGGGAATGAGAAGCTCGACTTGGATTGCAGTAGGAAAAGGGTGTGGCCTATGTTCTATTTTAAAATTATTGAAGCGGGCAGCAAAAGGAAATTCCGATTTTAAAAAGTTGTTTCACAGGTAGGGGACGCTTTCTCGTCGACGGCCAAGTGGAATAACGCTGGACTGGAATCGAACGGACGACGGGTAGGATGTTCGGTGTTACTGCTGCTACCCGCTGCCGACTGAGCCATCTTCGCATTTTATAAACGAGCGGCTAAAGCATCAACTTGTTCAGGTCGAGGCTCAGGCAGTGGGCCAGCGAAGTATGAGAGCGATAGAAAGAGAACCAAATATAACTATTTTTAGTTCGGGTAGTTTTTAAGTCAACGTTTGGCAGAAATACATCGGATATATGATTTACATTGAATAGGAATTTACAGGAAGCCGAACACGGGTAGAAATCCATCAGATTTGAGTTTCCATGCTCAGCGTTTCCATTAGATTCATGATTTACATTAGATTTAGATTTAAATTGGAGTAACTTCCATGACTTTTTACTCTTTACATCATATTTCAATATTACATTGAGTGAGTTTACATAAGAAACAGTAATTACGTGCTGTGTAAATTTACATATTTTTTTCTGTGTAATTAAAAACGATCGATCACAAAAAAACAAAAACCCGAAAGAAATGGAAATCAGTGCTTCGAAATGTATTGGAATGTTATTTAACGCCGTACAAAAAACCGCGTGCGTTCAAATTTAAATAACTACAACCTTATGCATTCTTCAAAACACATATTTCTATTCATTTCTACAAAGTCTGCAGCAGAGTTGCATCTGCGCCATATGGGAACACTTCTGTGGAACGTTTACAATCCACATGATCCACAAATTTCAAACACTGCCGAAACTTCTCCCGTTCATCCCAATCTCACTCACACAGTCACATACTTGCTAAACAAACAAAATGAAACGATCTCACCAAATTCAGCTTCGGTTGATTCCGGTGAGATGCTGGCCAAAGAACGGCCAACAAGCAGGTTCAATCCAGTCCTCCGGCCTTCCGGAAAGTTTCACGCGATACTAGAGCCAAAAACTTATTTGAAGTTTCGATGATTTTCACAAAATTACTAAAGCATCACTGCATCATAACAATATTTTTTGCGGGGAAACATTCTAGAATAAATTCTCGATAAACTGGGCTCTTGAGCCGGAACCCGCGAGGCAAAAAGCTGCTGCGATTTAGCACCTATAAGTAAAATTGTCAAAGACCGAGGAATTGCCCTTTTCGGTATTTAAAAGGGGATATGCTGTCTGGCTACAGCTGGGTGATCGAATGGTGGTTCTATCATGTGAACCATGTCGTTTTTATTCAATTTTCAGCTTTAAATCTATGATTAAACTAAAAAACTGCCACCTCTAGAAAATTTTAATGATCAGCCTCGTGCTCAACGTAAACATAAACACAGGCATGCAAACGAACGAACCGAACTGTCAAAGCCAAGAAGCGTAAAGTTAAGGTGATCTCGTGATTCGAATTTCGTTAGTATATTAATGGTACGTTCGTTTGAGGGCTAGTTCCGCACTGAGTGCCGCACTCAGAGCTGTCAAAGTGTTTGTTTGAAGAAACTCGCGCTAGTTCCGCACGAGTTTCGCCGCCATCTTGGAACTGAAACTCTAGTGCCGCACTCGATATTTTTTCAGTTTCATGCGAGTTCCATGCACACTGAAAAAGAATGTTCGTTTGAACCAAAACTGGCACCGACGAGTGTGGCACTCAGTGCCGCACTGGCTGTTCAAACGAACGTACCATAAGGGTGCACAGCAGGCAGTTGTTGTCTTATTATTCCAAATTTGTCAAACTTACGAACCCAATCCTGCAACATTGGGATTGTAAAATTAGTCAAACTTTGTTGTAAATTACTTTGTGGACAGTACTTTAGGGATGAATAAAAAATATATCGATAGTACCCGTAGTTTTGAAGATACTTAAATTTCTGTAATAAAAATCTGGGTGCAAAAGCTCTGGTTGATGTGCACCGTTAACAAGTATATTAAAATAACGTAAGTATACTTAAATTGACTAATTATACTTGGAGTTTCCTGCCCCTTGATATAAATTGATGTAATATGGTTAGCGATGCTAGGGCTAGGCCAAAACTTGTCTTACCTTCTCCAACTCCGATCTCGAACACGGTTTCTCCACGGCTCTCGGACATACGCTCTTGAAGTCTCCTTTTGAGGGCATCGTACTGATCTTCGTTGGGGGCCACCAGTGCAGTTTTACAACGTATGCACGAATAGTCGGGCTTTGTTTGCTCTTTGCCACTAGTTCCCGCCACATCTGTGCTACGTTGCCGGTGATTTAAACCTCCCGAATTTCCCGGATCTATTATATCGTTCTGCATCTTATTCGTTGTCGGTTATGTTTTTGCTTTAAATGCAATTTCCTTCTTTCGAAAAGATACAAAATTATGTAGCTAAAAAATAATAAGTTCACGTTATTTATGCTGCTAAAAAAACATAATTTGGTAACCAGGAGCACGCCATTCTTATCGAGATATTTAACAAAGCAACCGAGATATTTAAAGTGCAACATGGAATTAAAATTCTGTCCAGTTGCTGTGAAGTTTACTAAGACAGCTGTTTAACTCCATGTTACCGGCTCACATCCCTCTTTATAAATTCTCCAAATTCTCGATATGAAGTTAAGGCTATGAAAGGCATAATTCCCAGGCCCGTGATACTGACGTAGCTTGCTGAAGCCGCCACCAAATGTTTGGTGGCGCTGTTTCGGGAATAACATTTCAGAGGGTCACAAATCAAAATATAATAAGTCTTATTTAATTTTTTGGGAAATAATCCTGTAGCTGCTCATATTGATTCTTTTCATCAAAATAAACCATAAATGCCGCCAACAACAAAATATATGTTTAGCATCAGGTCTCAGGCAAAGCTTCCCAGCTGGTGTCTTTTTCAAATCCTCTGAAATGTCTTCCGCAAATTCTTATTTGGCCAATGAACTTACAGATCATCATAATTTTAATTTTAATCTACAATTTGAGGCGGTTGAGCTCAACCATGTTGTTGGGAAACCTTAAGAGCGAGTCCACGAACAGGGCATAGCTCATTGTTAAGGACGTTGTGGGGCTCACGTTGTGGGGCTTTACCAAAAAGCATGTTTTTGAGTCAAACAAACCAACTTCTATGGTACCCCGTGGTTTGAATGTGTTGGTAAATTTTCGACAAGAAAGCTAGAACAGCTGTTTTTAGACATCAAAGTTCAAATTTAGAAACTAATTTTGTTGTTTTGTGTCTATACCTACTGAAACAAATTAAAAAATATTCAAATATTGTGCAAAAACATTGGGGTCCGGTGGTTTAGTGGTTAGCGTGGTAGCCTCTAAATCCCAGTATGGCCTGGGTTCAATCCCAGACGGACCCGGTGGCATTTTTCGAGACGAGATTTGCCTGACCACGCCTTCTATCGGATGGGGAAGTAAAACGTCGTTCCATTAGCGTAAAAGAGGTTTTGAGTGACTCACCACACATAACCTTCGGACGCCTAGAAATGAGTAGAAACTTGCAACAGAGCCCACAAAAGACCCGGGGGTCGTTAAAGTGGATTGCTTTGCTTTGCAAAAACATTGCTAAAATCACTTCTCAATCCACCCCATGTGTCTCGATTTGCCCCGGATAATGGTACACATTTAATTTCATTTTAACTAACGAAACAAAAATAAAGAAAAAAAATATTTTCGTCCTTTCGATTTTGCGCACTTTTCTTCATGTTACTCCCCATAATTTTGACACTAGACACCAAAACTTTGGTACTTTTTAGTCTTCAGTGACATTGTATGCAGATGACAGCCGAAGCATCCCCGTGATAATTCCCAATCGGCCATTTGGCGGCCATGAAGAAAGACACTTGAATTGATTTCGTTTTTCCTGATTGTCACTTGCTCACTGGGTGTGGCAGAAGCGAATAAAAATTTGAATGATTGGCGATCAAGAGCCAAAAGACAAGCGGCACCTAGTGTTGAGTACTAGAACAGAGCAAAACGGGACGGTTGAAATTTTCGCCTTTTTAAGTTATGTATGCAAATTCTGTTTTGTTCAACTCCACGGTTCAAAACAACTTTTGAGCAAAAATTCGAGCTGATCCTGTGTAAACTTTTGATGCTCTATCATTTTACACTTTTCTTTTTTTCCAAAATCTCTTTTAATGCGTTAATTTATAGAGGGCAAAAAGTTCACATTCGTACTACTTGATTTTGACAAAGGACTTTGTCTTAAAGCTCTATCTGCGGTGTCAATGCAATTTTTTTCGAAAATGTAGCGTTACCGTCGCATACCCTCGGCGTGGCATTCTGTTTATGTTGCGTGGATGCCGTGCCAACTATTTAAGCTAACTATTTTAGCCTCTGGAGGATTTAGTGTCCTTCAGACTTTCATCAAAGACGGACCTTACGTTGGGAATTTTATTGCTTACACAGACACGCACACGTTGAAAGAAACAGGTGGTGCACTAACTTGAGAGAAGGTCCAAGAAGTTATTGACGGTTGCCAGAACGGTCACCGGAATACCGAAGTGATTGGGAACAATTTGGTAGGATATCGGCCACACCCGGATTGGCCAGTGCCCTGAGGGAAGGTTCTACCGGAGACATTTATCGAACCATATGACTCGGGGCAATATGGGTATCAAAATTCATGGTTTTTGATACTGGTAATGAAAATGACCATTTTAACAGGATTGGCCACACCCGGAGTGGCCATTGCCCTGAAGGAAGGTTCTACCGGGAGGACATTTACGGAACGATACAAATTGGGGCAGTATGGGTATCAAAATTCATGGTTTTTGATGCTGGTAATGAAAATGACCATTTTAATAGGATTGGCCACACCCGGAGTGGCCATTGCCCTGGGGAAGGTTCTACCGGGAGGACATTAATATGAGCGTTTTTAAAATTTCGTCATTTATGGACAACCCCTGACCAATTTTAGAACATATTTCTAAGGATGATGAGGCAACTGCCCCATGTCTCCCCACCCTGTGCACGCTAGTGGTTCTGAAGAAGTTCCTACCGGACAACCACTTCGCGTGTGGCCAATCCTGGCAAAATGGCCATTTTCATTACCAGTATCAAAAACCATGAATTTTGATACCCATATTGCCCCAATTTGTATGGTTCCGTAAATGTCCTCCCGATAGAACCTTCCCTCAGGGCCATGGCCACTCCGGGTGTGGCCAATATCCTAGTGCGTGCGCGCGCGCGCGTGTGTGTGTGTGTGTGTGTGTGAGAGCAATAAAATTAACACCGTGGATCCGTCTTTGATGAAACCTAAGTAGGCACTGAAATTTTCTGAGGCTATCTGTTAGCTTATATAGTTCGCATGAAATGTGGCTCGCGTGATTGTTCCAAGAAAGCAGAAGACGAGGCAAAATTTGCGCCAAGTTGCCGCATTACATGCGAACTATATAAGCTAACGGATAGTCTCTAAACAATTTCAGTTTTGACCAAAAATCCGTCAGAGACGGATCGACGGTGGCAATTTTATTACTCAAACACACACATGCACACATTGAAAGACACAGGTTTTGCACCAACTTGGGAGGAATTCTGTTCTAATGAAGATTGTTAGGACGGTCACCAGAAAACCAAAATGATTTGGGGCAATGGGTTGGGATCAAACTGGTAGTATATTTACCACAGCCTGGAGCGGCCAGTACACTGGGGAAGGTTCTCCTTTATCGAAACATTTGACTTGAGGCAATATGGGTATCAAAATTCATGGTTTTTGATACTGGACATGACATTTTGCAAATGGCATCAAATTAATAAAATTTTAATTATAACATAAAACTAAATTAACCCTCTACTGCCCAATTTTTTTTTTCGAAAATATTTATTTTTCCCGTGTTCAGGAGGTCATTTTGAGCAACTTTTGTTCTACGAAAACTTTACTTCTCTTGTTTTATGTTTTTCTTGTTTCATTTTTAGTATTTTAATTTGCATTTATCTTGTTTAGTTTATGTTGATTGTGTCACGTTCCCCAGAAAACCATTCCCCCGAATACCATTCCCAAGAAATCCATTCCCCAGAATGAACCGTTCCCCAGAAAACCATTCCCCAGATTGTACTATTCCCCAGAATGTACCGTTCCCCAGAAATATTTATCGTGGTTATTATTATTTCCAAAATTTCCAAAATTTCTAAAATTTCCAAAATTTCCAAAATTTCCAAAATTTCCAAAATTTCCAAAACTTCCAAAATTTTCAAAATTTCCAAAATTTCCAAAATTTCCAAAATGTTTAAAATTTTTAAAATTTTCAAAATTTCCAAAATTACTAAAATTTCCAAAATTTCTAAAATTTCCAATATTTCCAAAATTTCCAAAATTTCTAAAATTTCCAAAATTTCCAAAAGTTTTTTTTTGGGCAATTTACGATCGTAATATTTAGATCGAGAAATCTCGATCGTGATGCGAGAAATAAAGATTGAAATATTACGCCCGGGTGCAATAATCATCACGTTAACTTGTGTCAGCAGTTATTACAAGGCTTGAAAGTTTTCCCTTCTTTAAAGAAGGGAAAACTCTACTGACTGACATAAGTTGAATTCTACCTTTAAAAGGGAGGAGGAGAGTTTTCCCTTCTTTAATTCTAATTTCTTCTTTAATCTTCTTGAATTTTAATTTTAAAATGGCATTTTTCTTCTTTGCAAAATAAAAATACCATCAACGGAAAAACAAAAAATAAAAAGAAACTGCAATTTATTCGGCATTTGTATAACTAAATGTGTTATACAAATGACTGAAAAAGAAGGAAAATATCTTAGAATAATAGAACGAGTCATAGGCCGAATTTACATTTTCTGTTATTTTCTCAAGAATTGTTGTCAAAAAAAAAAATTCTTTGCATGGATAAAGTCCAATTTTTATATTTTCTAAGAATTTCCTAAAATCTTATCTTTGAAATTACTTTGCATCAATTCCTAATATTTTTCGAGAAAAAAACTTTTCTGGGGAATTGTTTTCTGGGAAATGGTACATTCTGGGGAATAGTTTTCTGGGAAATGGTACATTCTGGGGAATGGTTTTCTGGGGAACGGTTTTCTGGGGAATGGTTTTCGGGGGAATGGTTTTCTGGGGAACGTGACACAATCGTTTATGTTTGTTTTTGGTAGTATTTGGCCTACTCTACCATCTAATATAATTACATTTCGCCTATCTAATTTTTTCATGTTTTTACAGTCACTTTTTCAATTTATTGCATGTTTTTCACATTTTCTGCCATAGAATCGCACCATCATCATTTACATTGCAAAAAAATGCGTAGAGGTATAGTCTGGGACACTACAAAAATTACTGCATACTTCTTTTTACTGAAAATATAGGAAATGTTAGTAAAAAACACAGCCAAAGTTGACCCCTAAAAAAATGACATTTTTAAAAACATTGGCAAAGTCACATAAAACAAGTTAAGCTTTCAACCCTGAAATTTTCTAAAATTTTAAGAGTTCTTCTTTCCAATGCTTTTTAAATATCAAAAATCGGTTGGAAAATTGATTTTTGGCGATTTTTTAGATCGAAGCCCGTCTAAAGGCGGGGTTAGGTTGTAGAGGGTTAAGTTGCTATTTCATTTCCTTTTATTACAAGAGATTGAACGCTGGCTAAATTAAAGCCGACTTAATGGTCCAGCTCACACAGGTCATCCTTTAATGACCAAAATATTGGCCGCTCACTTCGTAGCTGGGGAACCACGGGAATAAGGTTCGCGAATTGGACAATGTTGCCGAAAGTTTTCATGAAGTGGGACACGACCTGCAAGTTGGGCTGCCTTTTCAGGGCCACCGCTTCCGATGCTCATTCTCCACCGTCCCTACCGCGCAATCGTCAATCTTGATCGGCGTATTGGTGTACTCCTGGGACTCCTCTTCGTCTTCAGTGGCCCTGGCCAAGTCGTTGACATGCTCGCCAAGCCAAACGTCAATGTAGTGCTTCTTGTTTTCTTCGCTGTCGGGTAGATAAGCGAGGTTGAATTCTATTTGTTGGGACCGCTCAGGTTGGATTCTTGACCTGCGGAAAATGTGGAACTTCAACTGCGGCACGTGGAACTTCAACTGCTTCTACCGCAGGCGGTGAATCTGGCCATTTCGATTGAAGAAGTGTTAATCCGGTGACCTCACCAAAGACACATGCTTATTCCTCGGTTCGTAGGAAGGTGTGACAAATTCTTTCAAAATGGCCATTTCCATTACCAATATAAAAAAACCATTAATTTTGATACCCATATTGCCTTATTTGTATGATTCGGTAAAAGTCCCCGGTAGAACCTTCCCTCAGGGCATTGGCCACTCCGGGTGTGGCCAATTCTGCCAGTTCTGGCCATTTTCATTACCAGTATCAAAAACCATGCATTTTGATACCCATATTGCCCCAAGTCGTATGGTTCGATAAATGTTCTCCCGGGAGAACCTTTCCCAGGGCAATGGCCACTCCGGGTGTGACCAATCCTGCCAAAATGGCCATTTTTATTACCAGTATCAAAAACCGTGAATTTTGATACCCATATTACCCCAATTTGCATGGTTCCGTAAATTCAATAAAATTACCACCGTGGATCCGTCTTTGATGAAACCTCGGTAGGCACTGAAATTGGTCATAGGCTATCTGTTAGCTTATAAAGTTCGCATAAAATGCGGCAACATGGCGCAAATTTTGCCTCGTCTCCTGCTTTCTTGGAACTGTCACGCGAGAATGTTGAACCACTGTTGCCACATTTCATGCGAACTATTTAAGCTAACAGATAGCCTCAGAAAATTTCAGTGCTGAGGTTTCATCAAAGACGGATCCATGGTGGTAATTTTATTGCTCACACACACACACACACACACACACACACACACACACACACACACACACACACACACACACACACACACACACACACACACACACACACACACACACACACACACACACACACACACACACATGCACACATGCACACATTTAAAAATACAGGTTGTTCACCAACTTGGGAGGAATTCTGTTCTAATGAAGATTGTTAGGACGGTCACCCGAAAACCAACATGATTTGGGGCAATGGGGTTGGGACCAAACTGGTAGGATATTGACCACACCCGGAGTGACCATGGCCTTGAGGGAAGGTTCTTCCGGGAGGACATTTACGGAACCATGCAAATTTGGGCAATATGGGTATCAAAATTCATGGTTTTTGATACTGGTAATGAAAATGGCCATTTTGGCAGGATTGGCCACACCTGGAGTGGCCAGTGCCCTGGGAAAGGTTTTCCCGGGAGGACAATTATGGAACCATACAAATTGGGGCAATATGGGTATCAAAATTCATGGTTTTTGATACTGGTAAAGAAAATGGCCATTTTGACCGGATTGGCCACACCCGGAGTGGCCATTGCCCTGAGGGAAGGTTCTTCCGGGAGGACATTTACGGAACCATACAAATTGGGGCAATATGGGTATCAAAATTCGTGGTTTTTGATACTGGTAATGAAAATGGACATTTTGGCAGGAGCGGCCACACCCGGAGTGGCCAGTGCCCTGGGAAAGGTTCTACCGGGAGGACATTTACGGAACCATACAAATTGGGGCAATATGGGTATCAAAATTCATGGATTTTGATACTGGTATTGAAAATGGCCATTTTGGCAGGATTGGCCACACCCGGAGTGGCCAGTGCCCTGGGAAAGGTTATCCCGGGAGGACATTTATGGAACCATACAAATTGGGGCAATATGGGACATTTATCGAACCATACGACTTGGGGCAAGATGGGTATCAACATTCATGGTTTTTGAGAATGGTAAAGAAAATGGCCATTTTGGCAGGATCGGCCACACCCGGAGTGGCCAGTGCCCTGGGAAAGGTTCTACCGGGAGGACATTTATGGAACCATACAAATTGGGGCAATATGGGTATCAAAATTTATGGATTTTGATACTGGTAATGAAAATGGCCATTTTGACAGGATTGGCCACACCAGGAGTTTTCCGAACCATACTTGTTTTGGCAATATTTTCGTTTTTGGTAATTTATTTCCACAGAGGTGCCAATTACTGAAAACATTAAATTATAATTTATTATTTATGATCATATAAATTGGCAAAGAATTAAAAATATAAATAAAAATGGATTTACTTTTAGAGTTAGCATAACATAGCATTGGTGTCTACCCGTAGTTGCTACTCTGTTATTGACCAGGACCTCCAAGAATTGCTCCGTGGACCACAGATGAAGAGTAGGAACCAATCATCACCACTTCGCAACTTTCAAATGTCCCTATCATGCTAGCCAATCACAGCGCCGGCCACGACCAGTGGTAAGACACGGGGAAGTGGATAGGAATTTTAGTCCGATACTTGAGTGATGAAGACCGCTAAATCGGCTGCGTCTTCGACAAAGTATCACGTGAGGTTTGAGGGTGTTAGTAAGATGGGTGTGAAGCCAGGATTCACCGTGGTAAGTGATGCGGCCGGTTAAATCTATTTATAGTCCTAAATTCTTAGTATGTTCTTGGATTCATTTTGAAAGCTTTCCAAATTCGGTTCACCAAGCTTTTTGTGGTGAATTCTGGTCGTGTTGAAAGTTCAATATTCGCCTAACTGTTATGCAACCAGTAAGTGTCCTTGGATTCAACTTGCATTCAAAATTGCATTTCCTGTTCTTAGGTACACGATTCCAATCAAGTTTCTTGGATTCTTATAGCATTCTTAATCCTCCTAGTCAACTAAGCCTCGATGGTCTGGTGGTTAGCATTTTGTCTGCTGACCCAAAGGACGGGGGATCGAACCCCGCCGCGAGCTAATGAATTTTTTCGTTCATATTCAAGTGTTCAGAATTCCTTCTTTCCATAATTTCTCGATAGGAGCAAATGGGAATCGAACCCAGAACCTTCCGCTTACAAAGCGAACAGCGTAACCATTCAGCCACGCCTACCCCTAAAAAATGGATTTACTTTTTAGAGTTTTATACAAAGTTCTTTGTCATATTGGTCATGTAGAACATAACCACCTGCACCTTTTTTTTCTCAAAAGTTGTTGCGGCCGCTTTACCGCAACTAGCTCGATTTTTCTCAGATTTTCGCGGGACTGTAAACCACGTTCTGGACGGAATAAAACACGCGCTTTTCCTTATAAAAAAAACTCTCTGACCGATTTATTTACAGCGATGTTAGGAAATATACCCTTTCTAATCAAACACCTATCTTCGTCATATGGAGAGTTTGATGCTCGATTAAGAGAAAATTATACGCAATAAATCAGATTGAGAATAAATATTTCTTTGTTTATGTTTGACATGACATTTCTGGGTAGAAACCAATTCGATATCTATCCCTGGTCCTAAAAATGGGCTTTGTGTAATATTACACATTTCTGGGTGTACACTGTACATTCATGGATGTAATTTTAAGCGTTTTTTCACAAAGGTGATGTGCATGCTTTTTGATGCGATTTTACCATCGGATTTTTTTCTGTGTACCTAACCAACGGTGGGTCGGATGATGGATCCGGACAAATGTTGAATATTGGGCATAACTCGTGACAGGGTTGCCAGATCTTCAACGTTTTGGACTCGTTGGAAATGTTTTTCGATTGCCAAAAGCCGAAACAGCGGATCTTGTCGTCGACTACGCGGACGACATAGGGGAAGGTGGGGCAAGACGACCATATGGGGCAAGAGCACGGGGTTGGGCACATGGTTGATCCGTAGGGAATACGGAGCAACTACCGTAAATATTGGTAAATACGTATTTACGGCATGCACGAGATTTTGAACGAAATTTTGATCAGTGTGGAATGTGACGTTTCTACACATCAGCAGCAAATGTCACAACCAAAACAGAAACAACGTGAGTCGGTTAAGGCTGTAACGTACGGATTGGAGGAGGACGCGACCGCGCTGGCCGAAACAATCTCCGCAGGTTCAAGTGGATGCCAAGTTCCTCCACCCACCGGTTTCGATCTAGCAGGCCGAAAGCAACTGACCGCTGTTGAAGGATTTGAAGGGATTCTTCAAGGGAACCATGATTCCGCGCGGGGCTGCTACCGTTCACAAGGCGCTGGCCGCAACGGATACCATCGTCGAAGCTGCCGACGAAGGCGGTTGGGATGCGTGTCGACGAATTGTTCGAAAACGCCTAGGACGATGACGATCCGTAGGCTGTGGAGTCGCCGGATGGAATGTTGGAGACGAAGACCTGGAACTGCCCGAGGAATAGGTGGCAAAAATTTCCGCCAGCACCGCCGGTGACAAAGGCTTCTACGCCGTACCTCCGAGAGGACTTCCACCGCCCCACATGTAATCGATCCACTCCCAACTCGCCAGCTCATCCCCATCGAAACTGGAAGGAACTAAATGTTAGGAACACATCCAACGAAAAGCACCAGTACATACTTATCTGCACGCCCTGCTCGTTGTCGAATCCCGCCAAAAAGTTGCCGAAGCCCAACAACTCCTAACCATTAGTCGCGAATACGTCGTCAGTCTACACACCAGCGGCGAACAGAAGCGAATCTGCGAGCTGGCCGCCTACTTCACCCAGGTCAACCTCCAACCTCTTTTCAAGTTTAAAAACTACAAAACCTCAGACTCCTTCGCACGACGCCTCCTCGAACTAAGAACCCGTCTCGAAGTGGTCCGCAATATCCTCCAAGCGTGCGAGATGAACGAGTCCGACGAACACACGCTCTGTGCCGTCCCGTACCGCGACAAACCCACAAAAAAGTTCTCGCTTCGTTGCGCGTCCTATCTGCCACAGTACTAGGGCGTCACCTGTGCCGTTTGAAGTCGGTACTGAATGCCCAGTTTTGCAGCGCTCTTGAGGAAGCCCTATCAAAGTTGTTCAAGAAGCGGAAAAGAGTCTAGCCGCACGCCAAGAAAGATCGGATGCAAGCCAATGCGCAAACCGTTCCCAATCAGTAGTCATCCTGGACCAATCATCGTTCCGGGTCATAACCCGTTTCCTCAAGAGTTCTTCGTGCTCAGCGCGAAGACGCAGTCAAAATAGTCAACCGCCACCAATTTTTTTTTTATTTTGAAAAATTATACAAAATGATTCATTTTTTTCTACAAAATTATCACAATCATTAATTCCTTCTCCGCAGCTCGCAAAAGAGCAAATATGCTGTGGTAATCGTTGAAGCGGTAGACCTGATTGTCCACCTCCACCTGTTACAGGTCTCCGTACACGATCTCATTGCACATGCTGCACCGGAAACATTCCGAATGGTACGACTTGCCCTCAAGTTTGCCCTTTGCCTGCAGGACCATTTTCATGATGAGGTGGCCACATATTGCATACTTTTCCTCAGGCTGCTAGAATCTCGAGTACAAAACAGTCCTGTAGAAGGCCTTTCCACGAAGCGCTCGCCCGCAGGAGCAGTTGGTCTTCATGGCAGGCCGCTCCAGCACCGCTGGCGACTCATCTCCTCGATCTTCCGCACGGCCTCCTTCATCCGATTGGGCGTGGTGTTGGCATATTGCACGGCGGCAAGTTCTTGGTTGAACGCTTGCTGGAAGCGCAACTGCTACTCAACTGCGACAGCGTTGATGAAACGGCAGACGGAAGTTTCCACCACCATCCCGGAAAGTGAGAGGCTGGGTGGCATTTGCGTCGGTGGGAGTCGTATCCAAAGTGGCCATCGACGGCCTATCGGATTGGCAGAACTGCTGCTGCTGTGAAAAAGTTGGAGTTTGGCGTGGTGGCAGTACGAACACTGAGGATTCTTGCTGGTGCTGCATGTGCTCCGACGTCAGCACACGTAGTTGGATTTGTTGATGTCCTCACCGAAGGTTCGATTAAGCGAGCTGGACCTAGAGATGGAGCTGTTGCGTGACGGCGAATTGATTGATGTTGTTTGCTCGAGCTAGTTGGCGGTTTTCGGAAGACGCGAGAGTGAAGGTAATGATCCGTAGGGCAACCGAGGCTTGGTCAACCGTGGCGTTTGTCCGCTTGTCGTTACGCAGTAAAAGATTGCAAGGGAACCGGCGGAGTACCTCGATGAAAAATTATGTCGAATAAATTTCATATTTGTAAACAATACGCGCCATGTCAATGACAGCTGAGAGAACCACACTGAAATAAATCGCATGTAGGAATCACGCATGACCGTAAATATGGATGCACTACGGATCAACATATGCCATATAGGCAATATATGTAGAGTGACCACCTCGTGGGCAAGAGGATCAATCGCTCGTACGGCCGTAATTTTTACAATTTTGATTATTTCCAGTATGAGGAATTGTTGCTAGCACTGCAATTAGTTAATTCTACTACCACATAACCGCCAAAACGACGTAAACGCCACGGGGCATAAGGTTTAGTGAAGTTTTTGTTCAAAACCTTTGTTTTCTTATAATATTTGGAAAGTACAAAATAAGGCTTAGGGTTCGTGTTTTAAGGCTAATTTTATCAAAATACTATTTTTCCTTGATCAGTAGTGTCCCTACCAATGACTTGCACCTATTATAAAGTATGATTTAACCTTTGGTTATTTTGGTTGAGAGCTTGTAACCTGCCTGCTGCAGTTTACCATAGCAACAGTAGAAGTCTGCGAATAACAAGAAGAGTGCCCTAAGCCATCCCAATCAGGGCAAAATTTAATCTTTTGTCTTCTAGAATTTTTTATAAAACCACTACACTTACAACACAAACAAGAAGCCAAGAACCATCATCATCATCGATCGCGGCTTCCCAGCAGCCGATCGGTGCTGATTGCGCGCTGACTCTCGCCAGTGCGTGATCTCCCAGCTAACCGTACGCACATAAGGCACGTATGCACTAGATATTGGGCAATTTAAAAACCGAAGGCCGATCGTTGTTTAATTACCCTAGCACAAAACACAACAAGCACACCCACCGATTATGTTTATGCTCATCATCACATCAACATACCGGACCGACATCAACCATGCCAGCACCAAACTAATTTCCCGATGGGGAAATCAAGTCGAGCAGCCACCCTGGCGACGCCCCGGTACTCACTCTCCAATCTCTTATCGGCCGACGCCAACTAGAGCCGTGAGTGATAAAGCGAGGCGCGATCGGTCAGGCAATATAGCCGATCGTCGCCCGCGGATCGTCATCAGTCACTGGTTTATCATAAAGGAGACCGCGTCGATCGTCAACCCGTATAATTTTCCGCCAGACGATCGACCTGAAGAAGAAGTTTAGTTCGAGGAATTTCTGTGGTGAAAACCGTCTCACCAGTGAGGAAGAACAAGGCGTGGAATAATAACCGCACTGGAGTGCGAGGTGCCGCGACACCGTAAATTGGTCGTGGTGGAGAGTGAGGTGGCGTCTACTATCAGCATGGAAAGCATGGCCATGCTGGAGTAGTTGGATAACTTGAGATCGGCCTTCATTTCCTGTTTCACAAGCTGAATTCCATCATGGCTGGAGCCGTGGTGTGGAGCAGTGCGCTGCTGTGCATTCCTGCCGACTGGACGGCGGGGCTAATGCACCGGATGGCCGGCGTTCTCGCCGGTGACCAAGCTGGGTTCTGCCCGGGCAGCAACGTTGTTCCGGATCGTCGGATACACGGGGTCACACACACACAGGTTTACACCCGCAACTCTAGTTTTAAGGACGCCAACTAGGTTTAGTTCGCCAATATAGATGTAAGTACGCTAAAATCCCCTCTTTTATTTCTGTGTAGGTTGAATTTATCCTTGTCTTGGGAGGGCTGGTTGATTATCTGGGATTCTGTTGGAATTCGACCCATTTGTATTGTTTGCTGTGTTCTTTTGCATCTGTGCAGGAAATGGCACTCCTGCTATTCAATAGTCCTCCATCTTGTCTCATGCTCGCACTTTCCCTGGAAATGGGAGGTGACAAGCTTATGAAAAATCTTCAGGTGGGGCAAGTGTACCTTATGGATTTTAGTATGGAAAAAAATACGAATTGCTGCAACAACATATTTAATTGGGAAAAAAATACATAAACGTACTTAAAAACTGATAAACAATTGTTTAAAAAAAGGTGCAGGTGGTTATGTTCTACATGACCAATATGACAAAGAACTTTGTACAAAACTCTAAAAATCATGCTATTTTTATTTATATTTTTTAATTCTTTGCCTATTTATTTAATCCTGAATAATTAATTCTAATTAAATTTATTCAATCAATGGAACCGGTAGAACCTTCCCTCAGGGCCATGGCCACTCCGGGTGTGGCCAATCCTGTCAAAATGGCCATTTTCATCACCAGTATCAAAAACCATGAATTTTGATACCCATATTGTCCCAAGTCGTATGGTTCGATAAATGTCCCCCCGGTAGAACCTTCCCTCAGGGCCATGGCCACTCCGGGTGTGGCCAATCCTGTCAAAATGGCCATTTTAATCACCAGTATCAAAAACCATGAATTTTGATACCCATATTGTCCCAAGTCGTATGGTTCGATAAATGTCCCCCCGATAGAACCTTCCCTCAGGGCAATGGCCACTCCGGGTGTGGCCAATCCTGTCAAAATGGCCATTTTCATTAACAGTATCCAAAACCTTGAATTTTGATACCCATATTGCCTAAGGTCGAATGGTTCGATAAATGTCCCCTGGTAGAACCTTCCCTCAGGACCATGGCCACTACGGGTGTGGCCAATCCTGTCAAAATGGCCATTTTCATCACCAGTATCAAAAACCATGAATTTTGATACCCATATTGCCCCAAGTCGTATGGTTCGATAAATGTCCCCCCGGTAGAACCTTCCTCAGGGCCATGGCCACTCCGGGTGTGGCCAATCCTGTCAAAATGGCCATTTTCATCACCAGTATCAAAAACCATGAATTTTGATACCCATATTGTCCCAAGTCGTATGGTTCGATAAATGTCCCCCCGGTAGAACCTCCCTCAGGGCCATGGCCACTCCGGGTGTGGCCAATCCTGTCAAAATGGCCATTTTCATCACCGGTATCAAAAACCATGAATTTTGATACCCATATTGCCCCAAGTCGTATGGTTCGATAAATGTCCCCCCGGTAGAACCTTCCCTCAGGGCCATGGCCACTCCGGGTGTGGCCAATCCTGTCAAAATGGCCATTTTAATCACCAGTATCAAAAACCATGAATTTTGATACCCATATTGTCCCAAGTCGTATGGTTCGATAAATGTCCCCCCGATAGAACCTTCCCTCAGGGCAATGGCCACTCCGGGTGTGGCCAATCCTGTCAAAATGGACATTTTCATTAACAGTATCCAAAACCTTGAATTTTGATACCCATATTGCCTAAGGTCGAATGGTTCGATAAATGTCCCCTGGTAGAACCTTCCTCAGGGCCATGGCCACTACGGTGTGGCCAATCCTGTCAAAATGGCCATTTTCATCACCAGTATCAAAAACCATGAATTTTGATACCCATATTGCCCAAGTCGTATGGTTCGATAAATGTACCCCGGTAGAACCTTCCCTCAGGGCCATGGCCACTCCGGGTGTGGCCAATATCCTACCAGTTTGGTCCCAACCCCATTGCCTGAAATCAATCTGGTTTTGATTGTCCGTTCTAACAATATTCGTTAGAACAGAATTCCTCCAAGTTGGTGCACAACCTGTGTCTTTCAATGTGTGCATGTGTGTGAGCAATAAAATTACCACCGTCGATCCGTCTCTGATGGCTTTTCGGTTAAAACTAAAATTGTTCAGAGGCTATCTGTTAGCTTATATAGTCCGCATGAAATGTGGCAACATGGTGCAAATGTTGCCTCGTCTCCTGCTTTCTTGGAACTGTCACGCGAGAATGTTGCACCATTGTTGCCACATTTCATGCGGACTATATAAGCTAACAGATAGCCTCTGAACAATTTTAGTTTTAACCGAAAAGCCATCAGAGACGGATCGACGGTGGTAATTTTATTGCTCACACACACATGCACACATTGAAAGACACAGGTTGTGCACCAACTTGGGAGGAATTCTGTTCTAACGAATATTGTTAGAACGGACAATCAAAAACCAGATTGATTTCAGGCAATGGGGTTGGGACCAAACTGGTAGGATATTGGCCACACCCGGAGTGGCCATGGCCCTGAGGGAAGGTTCTACCGGGGGGACATTTATCGAACCATACGACTTGGGGCAATATAGGTATCAAAATTCATGGTTTTTGATACTGGTGATGAAAATGGCCATTTTGACAGGATTGGCCACACCCGGAGTGGCCATTGCACAGTGTTCGGAATGGCAAAATTAAGTGGAATAAATTGATAACTCTTTTATTTGACGTCCTAGCCACATGGTGTCTTCGGAAGAGTTGTTGTACTTGATAAGGGCTATCTTTTGAAGTTATTGTTTGATATTGTTTATTCGTCAAGCTTATGTAGACTACTTACAATTTTCTTACATACTAGATATTATTTCTATTGTACAGATTTTTTCGTAGTTCCGGTTTAGACATGTCGAAATGTATGTACTGTGAATTTTCATTATAAAAGCGCATCATTTGATTTAATGGCGAATTTTTTAAATAATTTGTCGTGTATGCAGTTATTCTAAAAGTTGTGAATGTCTAAGAGTACGGCTTGGTTCATGAATACTATTGCGTATTACTGAAAATAATGCTGCTGACTGTATGCGTTGAGAAATAATGTCGTTGATGAAAGAGAGCATGGCAAATTTACGACGTTCTTGTAATGATTGTATGTTTATGAGCATGCAGCGTGCTTCATACGATGGGAGAGGAAATGCAGTCCAGTTAAGTTTACGTAGTGCGTACAGTAAGAATTGTTTTTGGACAGATTCAATACGTGCTTGGTGTACGGCATAGTATGGATTCCAGACGATACTACAGTATTCCAAGAGTGGCCTGACATACGTTATATAGAGTAATTTAATAGTATACGGGTCCTGGAAGTTGAATGCAAAGCGCTTTATAAAGCCTAATGTACTTTTTGCCTTGTTTATTATTGTGTTATAGTGTTCTACAAAAGTTAGTTGTGAGTCTAGGATGACACCCAGATCACGTACTACTTTGCATTTTTCTACTGGTTGGTTTCCTAATAATACTGTTATGTTTGGTGTTTCATGTTTTCTGCTGAAGGCAATGGAATTACATTTCTTTACATTCAATTGGAGTAGGCTTTTACTACACCATGTGTAGAAAAGATTAATTTCGTTTTGGAATACATGACTGTCATTGGCATTTCCTATTTCCATATACAATTTCATGTCGTCTGCATATACAAGTACGTTAATTTTTTAAGAATGAAGGAAATGTCGTTTACATACAAGATGAAAAGAAGAGGTCCTAGATGGGATCCTTGCGGAACCCCAGAGGTGACGTGAATTGATTCCGATAGTACATTTTGGAAGCGAACAATTTGTTCGCGCTTAGTCAAATATGACTTAAGCCATTCCAAAAGATTCGGTTGAATTCCAATTTTCTGCAGTTTGAAGATTAATAATGGTATGTCGATTCTGTCAAATGCCTTACTAAAGTCTGTGTAAATTGCTTCTACGAAATTGCGATTATGCATTGCATTCAGTGTAAAATTTACAAATTCTAAAAGGTTGGTGCTAGTAGAGCGGCCTTTAAAAAAGCCGTTCTGTTTACATGTGATGCGGTTTTTTACTTGCTGAAAGATTTTTTCATTTATAATAGATTCGAAAAGTTTTGGAATGCAAGACAAAAGGGCAATTCCGCGATAATTACGTATGTCTGATTTTGGGCCTGACTTGAAAATAGGCACCAAAAAAGACTTTTTCCATGTTTGTGGGAATTTTCCAGTATTTATTGACATGTTGAAAAGATGATGCAGTGGATATGTCAATTCTTCTGCAAGGTTCTTTAGGAATGCAGGTGCTATTCCGTCGGGTCCTGGTCCTTTTGATGAGTCTAAGTCCTTCAATGCCTGGCGTACTTCCGTTTCTGACAAAGAATTGACTGAGACGTCATTTGCAAATTCCGGTATATATGAAAAGTAGTCGCGGTCGCGGTCTTCTTCGGAAAATGAGGTGTATACTTCTTTGAAAAATTTTGAAAAAGATTGCAAATTTCTTTTGAGTTACTGCCTACATTTTCGTCCAGTTGCATTTGCGATGGGAAGTTACTACTTTTGGATTTGGATTTTACGTAATTAAAGAAATTTTTCGGGCATGATTTGACTTCAGATTCGACTTTACTATTATATTCTTCGTTGGCAGAATTGAGTGCCGAAAAAAAATGGTCGGAAATATTTAGATAATTCAGAAGATTTGTGTCATTTGTATTGTTTCTGTATAGTTTGTAGGCTTTTGTTTTCTGTTTTTAAATTTCTTAGTTGTGGAGTGAACCACACTGGGTATTTATTGCCTGTGTTATTACGTCGTCTTCTTTTAGTAGGTACGGTTTCAGATGTTATAGTGTTCATTTCCGTATAGAATTTTCCTACTAATTCGTCGACATTTCCTTCATTATTAAATAAATTTTGCCAGTCAATTGCAAGTAGTTTACGTTTGGCTTCTACAAAGTTTGTTTTATTGTATTCCAGGACTTCTTCATATTCCCAGTCAATGGGCAAAGTGTTTTTATGGACATAAATAGAATATTCAATTGCTGTATGGAAGACTTCATTCTTCCAAAGGGGGGTTACAGATTCTTGTACATGAAAGTCTTCAATACAGTTAGTGAATAAAAGGTCTAAAAATGAATTTCTTTGGTTTTTACATGATTGATTTGGAAAAGTCCATAATTTGCAATATTGTCAAAGAGAAAATGCAAAGTTTCATTTTCCCCAATGACTGGGAGAAGAATTGCTTCATTTTCTTGGTCAGATATAAATTCGACTTTGCTTTGATTAAAGTCGCCATAAATGTGAAGTTTTACTTCCGGTTCCATTTTTGATGTTATGATTTCTACTGTTTTAAAGAATAGTTCATACGACTGTTTATTGGCATGGTCCGGCGGAAAGTATACACGGTTATGACCTTCCAGGGTGTCAACCATAATTAACTTTGTTGGATGACGTTGTAGGGCTTTGGTGTCTTGGGCAAAGTTGCAGAGGAGAAAAATTCATGAAGGTTGGTCGAAGGCGCCAAATTTGTAGCTCTTAATCTACTCGAGATATACGCCAGTTTTGCAAAAATGGTCCAAAAAGCACTTTTCTGAGACAACTTGAAATTTTAGCGTTTTAGCGGCCTACTAGGTTCTGAAGAGTTGTTTATGACATAAAATTATTTATATATCTTTGCCGAGGACAGCAAAATGTTGTGAGCCTTTATTGAGGAGTTATAACCATTTTTAAGTGGAGGGAGCGGTCCACTATGGTACATTGGGTGGCCAAGTTTCAAAAAAGTGACCTTCTCCAAATATTTTTTGGTATTTTTTCTCGAAAGTAAACATTCTAACTAAGAAAAATCCAAATTTTCAAAGCTCTAAGTTTGTTCATTACGGAGATACGCAAGCTGAAATTCAAAATGGAGTAAAAAACAAGCGTTTTTCGTAAAAAAGGCTGATTGTTTAATTTTAACATAGCTCAGCCATTTTAAATGTTTTATTAGGACAAATATACATCGTTGGAAAGGTAATGAGATAAGCTTTGAAACTATTAATAGATAAAATGTTGTTTCCAAACCAAAAACTGAAGTTTTCATCGAATAATTGGAGCATTTTTTTGACAAATCATATTTTTTGTGTTTGTTAATCGAGTACTTTTTTTGCTAACCGATGCTAAACATGAAACTAAGATCACTTGAAAGATTGGATTATAATCTAACATTGCTGAAATTTCCAGCCTGCGATTTTTTGCGTTTTCGGAGATATGCCATTTTGAACATTTACGTTTTATCAAAATTTGCTGCAATCTACATATGCGCCCGTTTATTTCACTTGCTTTGCTACCTACTTCGTGGGCATCGTCGCTTCAAAAATCAATACCTGGTTTCAAGAAGTTCGAAATGACTTTATTGGAATTTTCTGTTGCCTACATTTAAAATTGAGTACCTTAGTCAAAATAAGGTATTCGTACCGAAGTTTCTCAAGCGAAACTGGAGAATCTCAGTTTGATACCGAAAAAGTATTCAGCAAAATGTTGACTTAGCATGATGAATTTCTGCGATCAATCCATGAAACTGATCCACATTTAAGTTCTATGTTGGTTAGTACAAAACATCATAAAAAGTACCTTTAACATATCCTGTAGCTGTCACAAACTCTATAATCAAATGAATTTTAAGAATATGGTTTGTATTTTATCGTTTTACTTCATAATTAATATTGTGGATAAAATTAATTTTTCTGTTATTTGATTTAACAATTAAAATATTCGCAATTTATGCCCATAAGGGTGGGAGGGGATGGGGTGGTCTCAAGTTATACGGCAGGGACTCACAAAAGAAACACACAGCAGGAAATAATAAATATTTGACTTAAAATGAATTTATTACGCTTAACAAAAATTTGTTGGTGGGGAGGAGGAGAGGGGGGCGGGGTGAAAGAAAGAGGAGGGAGGGGTTGTGTCCTCAAAGTGGGGTGGGAGCTTATCCATAATTTAATAATATAAACTTGCAATATAATATATATGCAATTCTGTTTCACTTGCAAATGTATGAAAAGACTATTTATTATAAACAATCAACTATTGAAAAACATGAAAAGTCATAAAATCGACGTATATCATTTCAATACCATACAATTACCTAAATTTGTATCAAAAAACATTTAAAAGCAAAAATAATTTGGCCGCCTGTTTGTATGGAGATGGCCCATAGTGCGGTCGTGGCTGAATGGTTACGATGTTCGCTTTATAAGCGAATGGTTCTGGGTTCGATACCCATCTGCTCCCAACGAGAAAGTTCTGGACTCATTGAATTTGGAATTAATGAAAAAACTTCAGCTCACGGCGGGGTTCGATCCCCTGTCCTTAGGATTGGCAAGCAAAATGCTTTCCACTTTACCGTGGAGCATTAGTAGCTTTAGTAGGACTTAGACTGATATAGTTGAATCCAAGAAACGGACGAGAATAAAGTTGAATGCAAGTTGAATATCAGAACATACAAGAATGCATTGCATTGCATGCATGCAGGCGCATTTGAAATGAACCTACATTACCTCGTTATAAATAGCCTGGGCGACTGCTAGAATTCATCCAATAAGAGATGAGAAGAATTGAAAGCATTCCCATTAGAAATGAGAACACACGAAGAATTCGAACAACAATGCCAACGGTCGTTACCACTCGCCTAGGGTGGCTCCTCAGACCATTCACCTTCCCAAAAACCGTCCAACTCCAAGCGAAACTTACTTGAGGATACCGTGGAGATTTTCCCTTAATACTCTGAAAAAAGTGGAGCATCAACACGTCCCGTCTTCCAAATCCCCTATCCTTGTCCCTGGTGCGCGGTGGAGATGGGAGCGGCCGGCAATGGACGGCTGCCATGGTGGTGAGAATCTGGTTCAGGTGGAATTGGTTCTATTCCCAATTATCGATTCCTAGGCAACTTGGGCTTAGACAATCATCACATCACATGGCGAAAATCCAGTCTGCAATCCGCTAAAATCACCGTCTCCTAGCGAAGCGAAGCGAAGCGAGTTATAACCATTTTTAAGTGATTTTGAGCCTATTTTCAAGTTGCAATGTTTTCAAAATGGCGCATTTTGGCGCAAAACCGAATAATGCACCTGAAAGTACACACTTTCCACTACATTTCCTGAAAATATCTCCGTATTTATTGGTGTATATTTTCAGATATCTCAATTTGAATTTTCCGATTTTTAATCAATTTATTTATAAATGTTTTTCGAAATCATAATGAATACAAAGTGAAAATGAAAGTGGGATCGCAGCAATCCTTGGTCGCGGGGGGGTCTGACAAGAATTTGCGCTCCGCGTTTTTTTTTGGTTTCTCCTCGTTTCGAATTTTTTATCGTGACGTTTTACGGTTCGCGATTTTTAAACTTTCCGGCGGAACAGTTCCGTGCGAAGTTCTTTCGGTAGTGTAGTGTACTGGGTGGATTTTCCAAGTTTTTATTGTTGTAAAGTTGTGAAAATTGCTGAGGAAAATGTTGAAGGAGTTGAGAAGTGAGTGAAGGGGGCGGGAGTAGGCAACGTTTGCTGAGATTGGCGGCTCGATTTCTGAGCGGCTAAAAATGCAGGCGGCTCGAGAAGTTGCCGGATTCGTGACGAAATAGCGTTTGACGGATGATGCTGCTTTTCGGGTGAGAAACTTCCAATTGGAAATATGGAGCAGCTGTGACCAGGGATGGTATTTTCTCATTTCGCCGATGGCCGAGGGCTTTTAGATATCGTCCTCGCTCAAATCATCAAATTTTCGGCGTTCTCCCAAAACTGCATCAAGAGAGCGAAGCGAAAACGACGCCGATGAAATAGCGAGCAACGAACATACCGATGCGTAAGACGGAAAAATCTCTCACACAGCCAGTCCCCTCGCTCAAAAAGAGAAAGAGCAATCGTGAAATTCTCTCGCCCGTAAGCCCTGTAGAAATGAGTTCATTTGTGTGCGTGAGCTCCAGTGTATGTATACAGCAATTTCGTGTGCGTGTCTCTCCGGTTGGAACGATAGTTCCATCGGAGCCAGCGAAGTATTTCTCGTCGATGTGATGGGCTTTCGATATTCGCGACAGCAAGCCGACCATCACTCGGCTGCGAAAGAGAAGAGAAGTTTTAAGAGACGAGGAACGCACCGAAATATGCATCAATGATAGTGCGATGGTGATGGTTTACCTACCCTGGCTGTGACTGACTGGTTACGGTGTTCGCTTTGTAAGCGAATGATCCTGGGTTCGATTCCCATCTGCTCCAAACGAGAAAGATCAGGAAATATGAATTTTGAAACTCTAAACATGAACGAAACATCAAAGTCGCTCGAACCGGGGTTCGATCTCCCGTCCTTTGGATTGGTAGAATTAGGAATACTACTACTACAAACTATATACGAGCTGGGTCTTTGTCCATTTGACAAGGACTCGGAAGTGCTAAATAACGTTTGAATCCGATTGATGCAAACGTTCTTTAGGGGGGCTTGTCGATTCAAGCTGAAGTACCTCGCGCACGGCTAGCCTGCGTAGAAATGGGTCACCGAAACTCGGCAGAGCTAACACCTGCCAAATGCTATGCGAGTTATTTGCATGTATAGGATTTAAAATCTAAATTCATGGAAACAACTCAATTTGTAAGAAGCGACCGCGTGGTCCCGTTTGGTTGGTTGCACACACACACACACACACACACACACACACACACACACACACACACACACACACACATAATGAATACAAAGTGAAAATCGGTAAATTGAAGGGTAAATTGATCGATTTTTATGGAAATTACATTGTCTATGAAAAAATACGACAACCTTTCCAGAGTGACCAAATATAAAAGGAAATACTTAATTTTGAATACGAACAATTATTTAAAATTTTCACTTACATTAATTTTGGGAAAAACATGTATTTATTCATAATTTTAAAATGTGTATCATAATTTTAAGCATGAACAATGTTTTACTGCGGGCGTCAATAATTAGAGTTCACGCGCGATGATACGACCGTAAGATAATGGTCGCATGACAGCCGCAAGACAACCGCAGCACAAATTTTTGGCTGTTGTCAAAGGTTGCCTTGAGTTTTGAGCTGACTTTTTGGAAAATATTCAAAACAAACCCATGTGTAAGCTTAGTCTCTAATATCAGTGGGATTTCTTTCATTTTTATTCCTTTAGCACAGAACGACACAATTTTCACTCTAAAATATATATTCTAAGATTTTTCTTAATCTTATTTTAACGTTTTCACTATGCTTCTAAGATATGCCCCGTGGCATTTTGGTTGAATCTGTGCATCGTAGCACTTACACCGAAATAATCAACTCCAACTCCCAACTGCAACTCTCTCCTAATTTCAACTCCCTCCTAATTTCAACTACCTCCTAATTCCAACTACCAATTTCAACTCTCTCCTAATTTCAACTACCCTGATTCTAAATCTAACTTAGGCTTTTATACTCCGAAGCGTTTTTAGTCAAGACGCATGCGCAATATTCATCTCTACGGGAGTAGCTCAGCCACGTGCGTTTTGACTACACCGCGTTGATCTTGAAATCTTTCTGCTCGAAAATTCTCAGCAGGGATTCTGGCAGAGTTCATGACACTTCTGTTTTCGCTTTGTGCTTTTCCTTCCATCCTCCTACTGTGTTTATTTATATCTTAACCTACGTGCTCCTAGAAATATGACACTTGACTCGTGTCAACATGTGTTAATGAGTGCATCTGAAGATGTTGCACTTCGTCTGATTGTAAAGACCAATGTACTTCTGACAAATTCTTCCCTGTTGGTCGAACTAAAAATCTAAATTTATATTCTGATTAACTGAGGGTCGCTACACCCAGTTGACAGCCAAATCAATCAGAATTTCAGTTCAACTTGCTGATTTTTACACTGTGGTAATAAGGCGGCAATAATCTCCTGTCACTCACAGCGAAGGAGAAACGTGATTTTATCTCGCAATAAGCAATATTAAAATCGATCAATTTACCCTTTCAATTTACCGATTATTACCACGTTTCAATCAGATTCCGCTTAAAAATTATAAATAAATTGATTAAAAACCGTCAAATTCAAATCGAGATACAGTGAACTCTCTCGTTGTCGATATTGAAGGGACCATCGAGAGCAGGAGTTATGAAATTATAGAACAAAAATCAAAGCAATCTATTTGAAGGGACTGAAAAATTTATTGACAGCTGGAGTAATATTGATATCGAGAAGATCGACAACGAGAGAGTCCACTGTATCTCTAAATCGACACCGATAGACACGGAGATATTTTCAGGAAATGTATTTGAAAGTACACTTCCAGGTGCATTATTCGGTTTTGCGCCAAAATGCGCCATTTTGAAAACATTGCAACTTGAAATTAGGCTCAAAATCACTTAAAAATGGTTATAACTCCTCAACAAAGGCACACAACATTTTGCTGTCCTCGGCAAAGATATATAATTTTATGTCATAAACAACTCTTCAGAACCTAGTAGGCCGCTAAAACGCTAAAATTTCAAGTTATCTCAGAAAAGTGCTTTTTGGACCATTTTTGCAAAACTGGCGTATATCTCGAGTAGATTAAGAGCTACAAATTTGGCGCCTTCGACCAACCTTCATGAATTTTTCTCCTCTGCAACTTTGCCCAAGACACCAAAGCCCTACAACGTCATCCAACAAAGTTAATTATGGTTGACACCCTGGAAGGTCATAACCGTGTATGTCAATAACTTCAAAAGATAGCCCTTATCAAGTACAACAACTCTTCCGAAGACACCATGTGGCTAGGACGTCAAATAAAAGAGTTATCAATTTATTCCACTTAATTTTGCCATTCCGAACACTGTGCAATGGCCACTCCGGGTGTGGCCAATCCTGTCAAAATGGCCATTTTCATCACCAGTATTAAAAACCATGAATTTTGATACCCATATTGCCCCAAGTCGTATGGTTCGATAAATGTCCCCCCGGTAGAACCTTCCCTCAGGGCCATGGCCACTACGGGTGTGGCCAATCCTGTCAAAGTGGCCATTTTCACCACCAGTATCAAAAACCATGAATTTTGATACCCATATTGCCCCAAGTCGTATGGTTCGATAAATGTCCCCCCGGTAGAACCTTCCCTCAGGGCCATGGCCACTACGGGTGTGGCCAATCCTGTCAAAATGGCCATTTTCACCACCAGTATCAAAAACCATGAATTTTGATACCCATATTGCCCCAAGTCGTATGGTTCGATAAATGTACCCCCAGTAGAACCTTCCCTCAGGGCCATGGCCACTACGGGTGTGGCCAATCCTGTCAAAGTGGCCATTTTCATCACCAGTATCAAAAACCATGAATTTTGATACCCATATTGCCCCAAGTCGTATGGTTCGATGAATGTCCCCCGGTAGAACCTTCCCTCAGGGCCATGGCCACTACGGGTGTGGCCAATCCTGTCAAAGTTGCCATTTTCACCACCACTATCAAAAACCATGAATTTTGATACCCATATTGCCCCAAGTCGTATGGTTCGATAAATGTCCCCCCGGTAGAACCTTCCCTCAGGGCCATGGCCACTACGGGTGTGGCCAATCCTGTCAAAATGGCCATTTTCACCACCAGTATCAAAAACCATGAATTTTGATACCCATATTGCCCCAAGTCGTATGGTTCGATAAATGTACCCCCAGTAGAACCTTCCCTCAGGGCCATGGCCACTACGGGTGTGGCCAATCCTGTCAAAGTGGCCATTTTCATCACCAGTATCAAAAACCATGAATTTTGATACCCATATTGCCCCAAGTCGTATGGTTCGATAAATGTCCCCCCGGTAGAACCTTCCCTCAGGGCCATGGCCACTACGGGTGTGGCCAATCCTGTCAAAGTGGCCATTTTCATCACCAGTATCAAAAACCATGAATTTTGATACCCATATTGCCCCAAGTCGTATGGTTCGATAAATGTCCCCCCGGTAGAACCTTCCCTCAGGGCCATGGCCACTACGGGTGTGGCCAATCCTGTCAAAGTGGCCATTTTCATCACCAGTATCAAAAACCATGAATTTTGATACCCATATTGCCCCAAGTCGTATGGTTCGATAAATGTCCCCCCGGTAGAACCTTCCCTCAGGGCCATGGCCACTACGGGTGTGGCCAATCCTGTCAAAGTGGCCATTTTCATCACCAGTATCAAAAACCATGAATTTTGATACCCATATTGCCCCAAGTCGTATGGTTCGATAAATGTCCCCCCGGTAGAACCTTCCCTCAGGGCCATGGCCACTACGGGTGTGGCCAATCCTGTCAAAGTGGCCATTTTCATCACCAGTATCAAAAACCATGAATTTTGATACCCATATTGCCCCAAGTCGTATGGTTCGATAAATGTCCCCCCGGTAGAACCTTCCCTCAGGGCCATGGCCACTCCGGGTGTGGCCAATCCTGTCAAAGTGGCCATTTTCATCACCAGTATCAAAAACCATGAATTTTGATACCCATATTGCCCCAAGTCGTATGGTTCGATAAATGTCCCCCCGGTAGAACCTTCCCTCAGGGCCATGACCACTACGGGTGTGGCCAATCCTGTCAAAGTGGCCAGTTTCACCACCAGTATCAAAAACCATGAATTTTGATACCCATATTGCCCCAAGTCGTATGGTTCGATAAATGTCCCCCCGGTAGAACCTTCCCTCAGGGCCATGGCCACTCCGGGTGTGGCCAATCCTGTCAAAGTGGCCATTTTCATCACCAGTATCAAAAACCATGAATTTTGATACCCATATTGCCCCAAGTCGTATGGTTCGATAAATGTCCCCCCGGTAGAACCTTCCCTCAGGGCCATGGCCACTACGGGTGTGGCCAATCCTGTCAAAGTGGCCATTTTCATCACCAGTATCAAAAACCATGAATTTTGATACCCATATTGCCCCAAGTCGTATGGTTCGATAAATGTACCCCAGTAGAACCTTCCTCAGGGCCATGGCCACTACGGGTGTGGCCAATCCTGTCAAAGTGGCCATTTTCATCACCAGTATCAAAAACCATGAATTTTGATACCCATATTGCCCCAAGTCGTATGGTTCGATAAATGTCCCCCCGGTAGAACCTTCCCTCAGGGCCATGGCCACTCCGGGTGTGGCCAATCCTGTCAAAATTGCCATTTTCATCACCAGTATCAAAAACCATGAATTTTGATACCCATATTGCCCCAAGTCGTATGGTTCGATAAATGTCCCCCCGGTAGAACCTTCCCTCAGGGCCATGGCCACTACGGGTGTGGCCAATCCTGTCAAAATGGCCATTTTCACCACCAGTATCAAAAACCATGAATTTTGATACCCATATTGCCCCAAGTCGTATGGTTCGATAAATGTACCCCCAGTAGAACCTTCCCTCAGGGCCATGGCCACTCCGGGTGTGGCCAATCCTGTCAAAATGGCCATTTTTATCACCAGTATCAAAACCATGAATTTTGATACCCATATTGCCCCAAGTCGTATGGTTCGATAAATGTCCCCCCGGTAGAACCTTCCCTCAGGGCCATGGCCACTCCGGGTGTGGCCAATATCCTACCAGTTTGGTCCAAACCCCATTGCCTGAAATCATTCTTTTTTTCGAGTGTCCGTTCTAACAATATTCGTTAGAACAGAATTCCTCCCAAGTTGGTGCACAACCTGTGTCTTTCAATGTGTGCATGTGTGTGTGAGCAATAAAATTACCACCGTCGATCCGTCTCTGATGGCTTTTCGGTTAAAACTAAAATTGTTCAGAGGCTATCTGTTAGCTTATATAGTCCGCATGAAATGTGGCAACATGGTGCAAATTTTGCCTCGTCTCCTGCTTTCTTGGAACTGTCACGCGAGAATGTTGCGCCATTGTTGCCACACTTCATTCGTTGCTGACCCCTTCCGCAGTACCAAGCATGCAACATTTTCGTAACGCGCGACATTTTTCGTTTTTCTGGATTGACACCTCACCAGAATAGAGCCCTTAGGACAAAGTTCTTTGTCAAAAAAGGCCATACAAAATATAGTGGTATTATGAAAATTTACTATTTATCATCTAAGTAATTACGATCAAATTTCTTATAAAATATTCGCAATTCGCAATTTTCAGTGTAAGAACGGGCCTTGACCGATCTTATGCACTAGGTTCCCGACGAACACGCACTGCCCTTACACCTACATCTCACCCTTGCTCTGAGTCAGTACGAGCAACACGCTAGAACACGCTTTGAGTGTTCATGCCAGGCATGCACACCTTCTTTTCCGGTTACGCATTTTAACTCGGCCGGGGTGGTACATAGCGTAGGTTTTGATGTAAGTATTGCGGATTTCAGAGATTTTTAGACAATCGTGTAATTTGTGGAAAGCTCTCCAACAAAGTGCACACCTCAAACTGCAGCAGAAAAAAACTATCCAAGACACACACCCTAGTTTGAAACGGTTCTAAAGTGGTCGAAAGCAACAAAGCTCAGTCGAGACACGCACCACTCTAGTCGAGAGGGGGGGAAGGGGGGGGGGGGGAGAAGGGGTAGATTTCAAGTGTGCAAATATTTGGTGTGCAGATATTATTTGCAAGGGTGGAGAATTTGGTGCAAAGTGTGCAATATAAGCGCCTAACCATTTATAGTGTGCCTATCCACTTTCATTAAAGCAAAATCTGTTTTATTTTTAGATTGAATTCAAAAACTAATTGTTGTTTTACTGTGTATTGTTTTCTCCCGAAATCTTTCTTTGTGTTGAGTCGTGTTGATATGTTGCTATTTCTTGTGTCGTGGTGTTTTGTTATAATTTTTGGTCCTAAGCATGTTTTAAAAGTTTACCAAAAGTACAATAGTAATATTTGTGTTAATCCTTTAACCATACCATAAATTGAGTAAGGGCTCAAACCTCACTTGTTTGAAAAAAGGGTGAAGATTGAAAATAATAGACAGTAAAAGAGAATACATTTTATATAAATCAAGAATTAATAGTAGAAGTATGATGAGCGTATTTTAAAGAATAAAAATGAGAAGCTGGATGTATTAGATGTAAAATTAGACAATAGTTGATAAATAGAGATAAAAAAAACAAGCTTAGATTATAGTAATGATAATTTATATGACAGATAAAGAATTATTCAAAGAAATAAATTCGCAATAAAATCAAAAAAAGATTAGGCAAATGATAAATAGACTTGATATTATTAGTACATTAAGGAAAATTATATTTTTAAGGGGAAAAAAAATTTGTTAAAACCGTATCAATTGGTAAAAAAGAGTGGAAAAGCTTTGAGAGATAAGAGAATCAATAGTTATTAAAATCAAAATCAGATGATGGATATTAAGTAAAAGAATCAATGAAGAAGTGAGAATCACTAGAGAAAAATAAAAATAGGAGATATGAGGTAGCTGAGAATGAAGAGAAGAGAAACCCCGTTGTGCGATGTTTCAGGTACATCCACAGCAGTTGACTCAACATACTGCGAATCAAAACAATACCGTCTACAATCACAAATTACTTCCGTTTCCCACATTGTCGCGCCCCTTTCTTTCAGCCGTCTCGACTCTGACCCGCGGTGGTCAAAGGTTTACGATCCGTTTCCACAGGCCACCAGCTAGGTCATCATGAAAACCAAGCCAACGTGGAGTTAAGAAAATAGAACACTTGCAAGGAACCAGAGCTGTACTATTCTGATCAAGATAATTCGAATGATCTAACAGAGCTACGGATGTAGTTAGTTGCGCTCCTTCCAGGATGTTCCTTACCGGGACGTCAACCGAAGTCTGGGTCATGTCTCTATTTGATAATAAAAGAGGTTCGGATGGCTTACAGGAGGATAATTGAAACACGTGTGTTACGTTTAGAGCGGTTGTTTAAAGACTACGATTTATTGCAAATAAAGTAAATGAGAACAGCTGCTGACAGTTCTGTTGGCTCAGTAGCGCGCAAAGGTAATGGGGCAGTGGTTGCCATCTCAACAGATAGCAGTTCAATTGTTAGCAAATTAACATGTTGTTTCATGCATTGTTCCTCTTGCCCCACTAGTTGAGTAGAACGCATGGAAAATCAAAAATTTTAATCCCAATTTTTTCACTTTAAAAAACAAGATTTTTAAAAGTTTCTTATACAAAAACAAAATCCAATATTTGGAATTTAACAGAAACTCCTATAAGCTTAAGCAAAACGAAAACGAAACGAAAAACCTAGCCTAGAAAAGGTTGAGAACCTGCCGATGTAGGCGATAAACTGAATGTCGTGTAAAACCCAATTTAATATCACCAGAGGTGAAATAGAGCCTTTCTTACAAAATGATGAAACTCCGAGAAATATATTGGTGTAATTATTTTTTCAAAAACATAATGATACCATCCAGTAAGAATTTTACCTAAAGCTTCGAATCTTTTAAGGCTAAACCTCAAATGCCTTTTTTTTAATTTCAGAAGAACATTATTTGTCGCAAGACATTTAAATTTAAATAAGAAAAACATATTGGATTGACATTATTAGAAAAAAAATAAAGGGTACTCAGTCTATAATGTTAGTCTATGATTAAGTTAATAAAATATGTATCGCTATTGCACTTTGTCGATCAATTAGGAGAAGCCAGAAAGAACACTTTCACGCGCAGCGTAAAACGCGCAAGCGTAAAAGCGCTGGCGTTGAAGCTTCGACTTGACGACTTGACGACTTGACGACTTGACGACTTGACGACTTGACGACTTGACGACTTGACGACTTGACGACTTGACGACTTGACGACTTGACGACTTGACGACTTGACGACTTGACGACTTGACGACTTGACGACTTGACGACTTGACGACTTGACGAGAACTTCGAGCGAGAACGAGCCGGGACTTCGAATTTGATGTTCAGTATATGATTTTGTATAAATCCAAAAATTTAATAGGAAAAAATAGGGTAAAAATAAGACGAAAAACACTAAAATCGCTATATCTCTGGAAATACATTTTGGAAAAGCTTCAAATTTTGGGCCCAAACAATTTATGGCGCATGTTTTCGAATGGCTTTTTGTTTGAAACTGAATTCTTTAAATTTGATAGTGTTATCTGTAAAATAGTCCAAAAAATACCTCTAAAAATGGCATTGACCACATTTACTGGTCGAAAATTGTGAATCGAAAAATAAAATGTTCGTCTCCGATCCCACGGCTACAGATCTGGCTTTTAAAAATTGTGGGTTTTACGAGCGGTTTTCCAGTGATGGAAGACACAAATTTTTAAGAGCGGATACAGACATCGGCCATGTATTTCAGAAAAGAGCTCTCAAAAATCAGACTTTGAGTTCCAGGTTTCGGGCCAAAATTCAATCGAAAGAGCGCATCTAAACCTTCAATTTTAGTAATAGGATTTTTTCCTGGGACGAATCCTCGCCGTGCACGAATTTTTTAGATTTCTGAAAAAAGCGTTTTTCCAAAAGCAAACCTTAAACCTTTCTTTGTAAGAAAGGCAAAAAGTCAAACGCTCTCAAATAAAAGTGCGGAATCCAATCGATGTAAAATTTGCTGAGAAGTTTGATCGAGTCGTGAACACTCAGTTAGAAAGATAAATTTAAGTGAAATCACAAATAAATCCTTGGGGAGAATTATTCTGAATGACCCCTTACCTTTTTTGAGAAATTTACTCTGTATATAAAGAAAAATCATACAGCTATAACTTTTGAACCAACCGTCTGATCAATACCAAAATTTACTCGAATACAATTCATACCAAATGCTTTCGATCGAGAATGGGCTGGGTCTTTGAATTTGATGTTCAGTATATGATTTTGTATAAATCCAAGAATTTAATAGGAAAAAATAGGGTAAAAATAAGACGAAAAACACTAAAACCGCTATATCTCTGGAAATACATTTTGGAAAAGCTTCAAATTTTGGGCCCAAACAGTTTATGGCGCATGTTTTCGAATGGCTTTTTGTTTGAAACTGAATTCTTTAAATTTGATAGTGTTATCTGTAAAATAGTCCAAAAATACCTCTAAAATGGCATTGACCACATTTACTGGTCGAAAATTGTGAATCGAAAAATAAAATGTTCGTCTCCGATCCCACGGCTACAGATCTGGCTTTTAAAAATTGTGGGTTTTACGAGCGGTTTTCCAGTGATGGAAGACACAAATTTTTAAGAGCGGATACAGACATCGGCCATATATTTCAGAAAAAGAGCTCTCAAAAATCAGACTTTGAGTTCCGGGTTTCGGGCCAAAATTCAATCGAAAGAGCGCATCTAAACCTTCAATTTAGTAATAGGATTTTTTCCTGGGATGAATCCTCGCCGTGCACGATTTTTTTTAGATTTCTGAAAAAAGCGTTTTTCCAAAAGCAAACCTTAAACCTTTCTTTTGTAAGAAAGGCAAAAAGTATTGATTCGCAATTCGCAATTTTCAGTGTAAGAACGGGCCTTGACCGATCTTATGCACTAGGTTCCCGACGAACACGCACTGCCCTTACACCTACATCTCACCCTTGCTCTGAGTCAGTACGAGCAACACGCTAGAACACGCTTTGAGTGTTCGTGCCAGGCATGCACACCTTCGATTGTGTCACGTTCCCCAGAAAACCATTCCCCCGAATACCATTCCCCAGAAATCCATTCCCCAGAATGAACCGTTCCCTAGAAAACCATTCCCCAGAATGTACTATTCCCCAGAAAACTAATCCCCAGAATGTACCGTTCCCAGAAATATTTATCATGGTTATTATTATTTCCAAAATTTCCAAAATTTTCCAAATTTCCAAAATTACCAAAATTTCAAAATTTCCAAAATTTTAGATTTTTTTTTGAAATTTCAAAATTTTAATAATTTCTTTTCATTTTTATTTTGATTTTTAAATTTAAAATTTTTAGATTTTTTTTTTTCAAATTTTGAAATTTTTTGGGACAATTTACGATTGTAATATTTAGATCGAGAAATCTCGATCGTGATGCGAGAAATAAAGATTGAAATATTACGCCCGGGTGCAATAATCACCACGTTAACTTGTGTCAGCAGTTATTACAAGGCTAGAAAGTTTTCCCTTCTTTAAAGAAGGGAAAACTCTACTGACTGACATAAGTTGAATTTTACCTTTAAAAGGGAGGAGGAGAGTTTCCCCTTCTTTGATTTAAATTTCTTCTTTAATCTTTAATCTTCTTTAATTTTAATTTTAAAAAGCATTTGTTTTCATTGCAAAATAAAAATACCATTACCGGAAAAACAAAAAATAAAAAGAAACTGCAATTTATTCGGTATTTCTATAACTAAATGTGTTATAATGACTGAAAAAGAAGGGAAAATTTCTTAGAATAATAGAACGAGTCATAGGCCGAATTTACATTTTTTGTTATTTTCTCAAGAATTGTTGTCAAAAAAGAAAATAAATTTCTTGGCATGGATAAAATTATTAAGTCCAATTTTTATATTTTCTAAGAATTTCCTAAAAAATCTAATACTTGAAATTACTTTGCTTCAATTCCTAATATTTTTCGAGAAAAAAACTTTTCTGGGGAATGGTTTTCTGGGAAATGGTACATTCTGGGGAATTGTTTTCTGGGAAATGGTACATTCTGGGAAATGGTTTTCTGGGGAACGGTTTTCTGGGGAATGGTTTTCGGGGGAATGGTTTTCTGGGGAACGTGACACAATCACACCTTCTTTTCCGGTTACGCATTTTAACTCGGCCGGGGTGGTACATTACGTAGGGTTTGATGTAAGTATAAGCGCCTAATCATTTATAGTGTGCCTATCAACTTTCATTAAAGCAAAAACTGTTATATTTTTAGTTTGAATTCAAAACTAATTGTTATTTACTGTGTATTGTTTTCTCCTGAAATATTCCTGTTGTTGAGTCGTGTTTATCTGTTGCTATTTCTTTTGTCGCGGTGTTCTGTTTCAATATGTTGGTCCTAAGCATTTTAGAAAAGTTTTTCAATAGTACAATAGTAATATTTGTGTTAATCCTCTAATCATTCCATAAATTGAGTAAGGGCTCAAACCTCACTTGTTTAAGAAAAAGGTGAAGTTTCAAAACAATGGACAGTGAAGGAAATATACTATGTAAAGAATCAATAGTAAAAGAAAGATAGTAATTTATGAAGTAGATAAAGAAATTAACAATAGTTAATAAATAGAGGTAACAAACAAGCTTAGATTGTATTGAGGGCAATTTACAGGGAAGATGAGAAATTATTCAAATAGATAAATAAAGAAAAGGCACATGATAAACAAAATTAACATCGCTGCCAAATTAAGGGAAAGCAGACAGTCTGTTACAGCAGCATCAGTTGGTAAAATAGAGTGGAAAAGCGTTGAGAAATAAGAGAATCAAATAAGTAAAATCGAAATCAAATGAAGGATAGTAAACAGAAGTACGTTTTAGAAAATCAGTGAAACAAAATAAGCAGAAGATAGATGGTAGCTGGAAATGGAAAGGAGAGAAACCCCGTTCTGCGACGTTCAGGTACATCCACAGCAGTTGACTCAACATACTGCGAATCAAAACAATACCGTCTACAATCACAAATTACTTCCCTTTCCCACATTGACGCGCCCCTTTCTTCTAGCCGTCTCGACTCTGACCCTCGCTGGTCAAAGGTTTACGAGTCGTTTCCACAGGCCACCAACTAGGTTACACCTTGTCATCATGATGACTAAACCAAGCCAACGTGGAGGTAAGAAAATAGGACACTTGCAAGGAACCAGAGCCATGCTGTTTTGTCCAAACAGCACTACGGATGTAGTTGGGCTCCTTCCGGGATGTTCCTCGCCTAGGTGTGTCAACCGACGAGTATCATCAGTATCATGCACCCTAGGCCTGCAAGAAAGGCAAAAAAGTATTGATAATAATAAAAATTGATCATCAAAAACTATCGAGAAAATAAAAGTGAGAGGGTGTGCACTAGGGTATTCCAAATCTGGGCTTTTTTGGGGCTACCTCCTTTTTTCAGAAAGCACAAAAAGTAAATATAGAAAGAAAATTTGCAGAAGAAATTGTAAATTGCTGTAATCTTTTTAAAAAGAGACTAAGCTGTCTTTTCATCGAATTATATAAATTATATTTCAGTGCAAGTTGTTTTGAAGTTTTCACATAATTTTAAATAGCAAACGAAACAGCGGCCAACCTCCTGTGGCCGAATGGTTACGGGTTTCGCCTCATAAGCGGAAAGTCATGGGTTCTTCTCAGGGTGGCAGCCTTAGGTTTAAGTTCAGAGGTAGCAGCAACCGTATGAGTATAAAACGGTTGCTTCACGTGCTCTTCTAGCATGTGATCAATCTTGGGACATTCCTTTGCGCCTCTTCCCAAAATACTTTCCTCGTGTCTTCGCATGTAAATAATGCCCAGCCGATCGGTATTGCACTGCAGTCCAGTCGCTTTGTCCAGATCAGAGCAAAGGGAACACCGCAAAAGTAGCACCGCAAAAGACAATTGTCTTTACAAGACCCCGCGCGGCAAATAATAGCTGCTGGGAAGAGCTTGAAAAATGACACGAAAAATTGTCACCGCGGTTCTAGCGATACATAGCGCACAAGGCACAAGGAATGGAGTTTACAGCATCTGGATGGAACAGCACTTTCCCTCTCAATAGGGACTGTGTTATAGATCTGGAAATGCTTAATAACAGTAAAAATGGGTAACACGATACAATAGTCCTTGTAATCAGGATTCCGTGTCTTAATACTCAAACAGAAAAAAAACGAAACAGCGCCCGCTTGTAAGTAAACAGGCAGGCAGACAACCGAGCAAGCTCGTGAGAGAGTTTGAACCTGAGAGAGCACGTGCGTGTACGAATAGAAAATAAACATCGTTGTTAGGTAGCCCCTTACAGCTGGCCGCGCAAAAGGGTCAGTTTTGAGCGCTAATAACTTCGCGGGAAAAAAACCTAAAAATACGGTGTCTTCGGGAAAGTTGTTCTAAATTGAATGAAGGTTCTACATTTGAGAAATAGTAAGAATCGGATATCTATGGCGCCCTCCACAGGTAAAAAAGTAAAACAGTTGCTTTTTTCCATACATTTTAACGATTTTTCCCATACAAACTTTAAGCGATTGGAGGGAAGGGTTCCCGTGGTCAGAATGAGCTCAAATTTGGAATTTAACCTAGTGATTAGAGCCTGGAGCTTATTAGAGAACGGACATCTCAAACCAAAAGTACCAATCGAAGCAAGAGAACTGTCAAAAATCGAGCAAAATCCTTTGTCTTATGCTCGATTGGTACCTCCGTTTGACAGTTGTCGTGGTACTTTTGGTTTGAGATGTCCGTTCTCTAATAAGCTCCAGGCTCTCTACTAGTGATGGGTCAATCTTTGATATCAGGGGTAGCCCCAAAAGCCCAGATTTGGACCACCCTATCGGCACTTATCGAAGTGCCTTGGGAACCTTCACAGCAACTGCACAGAAAGTTTAACTCCATGTTGCACACATGCCCTGATAAAAAGTCTAACTAACAGGATATCGCTGCCAAATAAAATTACTATTACTATAGAAGCATTTTTTATCAAGACTTTTTCGTGAGCTGTGTGAGTGTGCGGCACTCACTAAACAAAACGCTGACGAAAGAGTAGCAACTCTTTTGAAAGACAAGTTTATCGTGAGATCACTGAATAAAAAAAACGCCACGATAGTGTTGGCATGATTGTTGCACTTCCATGTAAACTATCTATGTTTCTTACATGTCTATGGGCTAATCTCAAATCATTTTTAATGGTAACTTCTATCTGCTTACCTGTCACTTGTATTTAAAAATTAATAATTATTATTTTGCTTATCTCGCAAACTTTGTTTCCTCACAAATAGAAGTATTTTTGACAGCCCACTAAAAGAAATCAACACAAATATTTCGCATTGCGACTAATCCAACTAGAAACACCAAAAATCAAAAACTCTCAGAAAAGGGTATATTCTACCCAAAAATAATAGCCCGTTCGCACGGGCGAGTTATAGCCGGTTTTAACGAAAAGGTTATAAGTTAAAACCTAGTTATATCCAGACCGTTCGCACGGACCCGAGAGGTTTTAACGGTTTTAACTATTTTGACAGATTACAGCAGGCTGTGTTTATTTAGTGTTGTCATTTATTTTCGATTTTTCACGGTGATGCAGAACCCCTGACTGAAAAGTCCGTCGGACGTCCGTCGTTTGTCGTCCGTGCAATCGTACGACGTCGCTCGACAATGTCGTGCGACTTTCGCACGAATGTCATACGTTTTTGCACCAAAATGTCGTATTTGTCGTGCGATCGATGATCGAAATTGTACGACATTGTCGTACGACATTCGACCGACGTCGCACGGTTTTGTTATTTAGAATGTCGTGCTATTGTCGTGTGCTGTCATTTCGGATTTTTGGGTTATGTTGCAGTTGAAAAAACTGTTGTTTTGTTTTTATTGATTTTTTATTCCAGCTGTCAAAATTTCACAAAAATATTTATTGTACACTTAATTTCACTTGCGTATCGCCGATTCTTCCCCAACTTGGCTTCCTTCTGGATTTGCCTTGACCGCAGCTTCCGGCTTGGGTGTTGGTGTTCTTCTGAGGCGGCCGTGGCAGCATCATGGTCGTGTTGGACTTTTGTTCCTCGACGAGCTGATCAAAACCCGGATGCGACGCCTTGGCGACGATCTTGGATCTCCGACGGATTGATGTTTACCGGAGTACGAGGAAACGTGGGTTTTGTGGAGTACGAGTACGAAAAAAACGGGGCTGCTTCCGTGGATTCTACGGAAGCCACGAGTGACCACACGGGAACGCATTCCGGTTTCCGGCAGAATCAGATTGGAAAATGTTTGTTGCCTGAAAAAAATATATCATCAATCAACAATTGGCAAGAATTTATAAATTAAATTCAGATTTCAATAATAATAATAATTATAAAATTTCAATTCAATAAAATTTCAAATATGTTTTTTTAAACTATGAAAGAAAAACTAAATTTATGAACTTTCAAAATTTAAACATTTAAAAAAGAATTATAAATAATAGATGCCTAGATAGATGATAGATTTAAATTTAAAATTATTGCAATTAGTTTTGAAATCCGAGAATATTATTATTTGAAAATTGTACCTGATTTAAGAATGCTAAAAAAATCTCAAATTCTAAAATTCTAAAATTCTAAAATTCTAAAATTCTAAAATTCTAAAATTCTAAAATTCTAAAATTCTAAAATTCTAAAATTCTAAAATTCTAAAATTCTAAAATTCTAAAATTTAAAATTTAAAATTCTAAAATTTAAAATTCTAAAATTTAAAATTCTAAAATTTAAAATTTAAAATTTAAAATTCTAAAATTCTAAAATTCTAAAATTTAAAATTTAAAATTCTAAAATTTAAAATTCTAAAATTCTAAAATTTAAAATTTAAAATTTAAAATTCTAAAATTCTAAAATTTAAAATTCTAAAATTTAAAATTCTAAAATTCTAAAATTCTAAAATTCTAAAATTCTAAAATTCTAAAATTCTAAAATTCTAAAATTCTAAAATTCTAAAATTCTAAAATTCTAAAATTTAAAATTTAAAATTTAAAATTTAAAATTCTAAAATTTAAAATTTAAAATTCTAAAATTTAAAATCTAAAATTCTAAAATTCTAAAATTTAAAATTCTAAAATTTAAAATTTAAAATTCTAAAATTCTAAAATTCTAAAATTTAAAATTTAAAATTTAAAATTCTAAAATTTAAAATTCTAAAATTCTAAAATTTAAAATTTAAAATTCTAAAATTTAAAATTTAAAATTCTAAAATTTAAAATTCTAAAATTTAAAATTTAAAATTTAAAATTCAAAATTTAAAATTTCTAAAATTCTAAAATTCTAAAATTCTAAAATTCTAAAATTCTAAAATTTAAAATTCTAAAATTTAAAATTTAAAATTCTAAAATTCTAAAATTCTAAAATTCTAAAATTTAAAATTCTAAAATTCTAAAATTTAAAATTTAAAATTCTAAAATTTAAAATTTAAAATTTAAAATTCTAAAATTTAAAATTCTAAAATTCTAAAATTTAAAATTCTAAAATTCTAAAATTCTAAAATTCTAAAATTTAAAATTTAAAATTTAAAATTTAAAATTCTAAAATTTAAAATTCTAAAATTCTAAAATTTAAAATTCTAAAATTTAAAATTCTAAAATTTAAAATTCTAAAATTCTAAAATTCTAAAATTTAAAATTCTAAAATTTAAAATTTAAAATTTAAAATTTAAAATTTAAAATTCTAAAATTCTAAAATTTAAAATTTAAAATTTAAAATTTAAAATTTAAAATTTAAAATTCTAAAATTTAAAATTTAAAATTTAAAATTTAAAATTCTAAAATTTAAAATTCTAAAATTTAAAATTCTAAAATTCTAAAATTCTAAAATTCTAAAATTCTAAAATTTAAAATTCTAAAATTTAAAATTCTAAAATTCTAAAATTCTAAAATTCTAAAATTTAAAATTTAAAATTTAAAATTTAAAATTCTAAAATTCTAAAATCTAAAATTCTAAAATTTAAAATTTCTAAAATTTAAAATTCTAAAATTCTAAAATTCTAAAATTCTAAAATTCTAAAATTTAAAATTTAAAATTCTAAAATTCTAAAATTTAAAATTCTAAAATTCTAAAATCTAAAATCTAAAATTCTAAAATTCTAAAATTCTAAAATTTAAAATTTAAAATTTAAAATTCTAAAATTTAAAATTTAAAATTCTAAAATTTAAAATTTAAAATTCTAAAATTCTAAAATTTAAAATTCTAAAATTTAAAATTCTAAAATTTAAAATTTAAAATTCTAAAATTCTAAAATTTAAAAATTCTAAAATTTAAAATTTAAAATTTAAAATTCTAAAATTAAAATTTAAAATTTAAAATTCTAAAATTTAAAATTTAAAATTTAAAATTCTAAAATTTAAAATTCTAAAATTTAAAATTCTAAAATCTAAAATTTAAAATTTAAAATTTAAAATTCTAAAATTCTAAAATTCTAAAATTCTAAAATTTAAAATTCTAAATTTAAAATTTAAAATTTAAAATCTAAAATAAAAAATTTCAAAATTCTAAAATCTAAAATTTAAAAATCTAAAATTCTAAAATTCTAAAATTTAAAATTCTAAAATTCTAAAATTTAAAATTCTAAAATTCTAAAATTTAAAATTCTAAAATTTAAAATTCTAAAATTCTAAAATTTAAAATCTAAAATTCTAAAATTTAAAATTCTAAAATTTAAAATTTAAAATTCTAAAATTTAAAATTTAAAATTCTAAAATTTAAAATTCTAAAATTTAAAATTTAAAATTCTAAAATTCTAAAATTCTAAAATTCTAAAATTCTAAAATTCTAAAATTCTAAAATCTAAAATTCTAAAATTCTAAAATTCTAAAATTTAAAATTCTAAAATTCTAAAATTCTAAAATTCTAAAATTCTATAATTCTATAATTCTGAAATTTTAAAATTTTAAGTTCCGAAATTGAAATTTTAAAAATGAAAATTTTCTGAATTATAAAATTTTGAATTTTAGGTGCCTCAATACTAAAATCATTTATTTCATTTCGTGATATTTTTTAAAATTTTGACTTTGTAAAATTTGAAAACTTTCAAAAGTTAAAAGATTTTTTACTATTTAAAAATTTTAAAAAATAAAAATAGGGTATATGACCCTATTTTGGACCTAGTACCTATTTTGGACCTTTTTTATTAATCGAGTTAGTTCAGGCTTTTAAAGTACGAATTCACTGAATCCAACCAACAGAAAGTGTAGGCAGGATCGTTTTGTATTTACCCTTCCAAAAATGTTAACATTTTTGATTATTTCCGCCTCTTCAGCCACTTTTTCCAACGCCATTCGAACTTCCTTTCATTTTCCTAGCACATCGATTAGGTCCAAAATTCCGGCCTCGTTGCTTATCAGATTTGGCTCGCGACACCTTGATGATTTTTTCTGTTTTGCACTGACACCAAGCAATTTCGTCCGGTTTCCGAGCAATGTAACTGTTGCTTATTTAATTCTTTCTTGTTTTCCGTCACTAAACTATTGATATAACTATTCTATTATCGAAAAAAACTCATTTCAAAATATATTTTCAAATCAGCCGCGTTGGATCAGTTTTGGAGCTACTTTGCCGTCGGTTCAAGGCTATCACCAACACATGCATAACAAGGTGTTGCCAGTTTTGTTTATCAATTTATTTCGATATTTCATTGAAATTGATTGATTTTTTTTAACTTAATATTTTGAATTGAATTTCTTTACTGTAATTATTTGAATGAAATCTAAGCTTTAAAAAGCAAATGATTAACAGAAACAATGAAAATATGTTTTTTAAACGATTAAAATGCAAATTGATGCTAGAGATTTAGATGATTGTTAGGACCGATTGCAAAGTATCCCAAAATTTAAACTGATGTTGATTTATTTTTGTCTTAACATCATTATCACCAATTTAGCCGCATATATTTTTAATTTTTGCTTCAAAAAATGCAAACTGGCTACCCTGTTGGAATTGAAGGGGAAACGATTGAAAAACCTAAAGGGTCTAGTTCATTAAATCGTCAGCTGTCACCGTGACAGGAGCTGTCAACATCGTTTACGAGTGGTTTTGAAAAAGTCGTATGAATTAAATTTAAAAAAATCTTGAGTTAGTTTAAAAAGATCCTAAGCGCTAGTTGTAAACAAATCAATTTTTCGATTTGTTCTCGATCAATTTACGAATTATAAATAAAAAATGCTTTGAATTATCATCTGCACGTCTCTTAAATGCTCTTTACTGGAAAACAAACAAAATTTGGTTTGGTTCAGAAAAAAAATCAAATATATGTCGGAGATCGTGATGGCTTTTAAGACGTATTGCAAACTAATCAGAGAAATATACATATGGAAAATATATTTTTTGTAAGTTTTATCTGATTTTTGCATATTTATCGATATATAATTTTTAAAAATATAGGTATTTTTTTCGCCATTGGCAGCGTTGGTTTATAATAAATTACATTTTTAAGTTTTACCGTGTCAATCATGTTAGAAACACAATTAAACCAGCTAGAAAAATAAAATCTTCGAAAAAATAGGCATAAGAGGTTAATGCGATGTCAACATTATTATGATTTGAGACATATAGCCGGGGTGACTTTGATAGGTTTGATATTTTTCCGCAAAATGAAGAGTAAAAATTGAATACGTACGGAATGGTATGGAATCATACTGACCGTGGTAGAGAAGTGCTCAAAGTACCTCATAAAGATCTTTTCATGAAATTTTGAAAAGTTTAAAAAGTCAGTTAACTATAACCACAGACAACAGACGTTTGGGCTCGATTCTTCCTTGTGTAAATCATTGTTACAGATTTTTTAGTTGTGGCAATCCGTTTGTGGCGCTGCAGTCGCTTTGCCCTGACACATTGCCCGCTGTCAAAATATCGCTTTCCGCCTACTTTCATTTTGTTGGTTTTCAACGTTTGTAATCGTTTGTTCTGGTTCTGGTGTTTGAGGATCGCTTACACTAGAAATCCGGTGGGGGAATCTGACGCGCCGGGGAGAACATTCAAGATTCAGGCCTTTGGTATGGCGACGAGGGTTCGCCGGAAGTGGCGTCACTTGAAGGTGGGGTGGGTTTCGAGGGCGTTGAAGATGTTGATGCCTTGGAGGTGAGCGTTGAAATGATCGTGGTAGCTGGTTTGTCGGTTCCGGAGATAATCTTCGGAATGCGGTCGTTTGGGGCCAAAAGGTTTACGGGGTTGGCCGTGATAATAGCTCTTGCTGACGGCGCCGATGACATCCAGACTTTACCGTGTTATACCTTGCTGTTTTTCCTTCTTCGACAGTTCCGGATTGTTTCGTTTCTGGTTCCGGATCTTTTATCCTCCAAGAAACGCTTGCCCATCCTCCCGATTTCCACCGGGTCTCCTCCTTATTTTCGCTCACCTCTGTTGGTTTTGTTTATAAACACAACCAGCAAAAATTTGACAGCCTCAAGCGCGGCCTTGGTTGCTGTGTTAAAAACCATCAGATTAGACTATTTTTAATATTGATAATTAAATGAAAAAATCCATGTGCTCGTAAATCGTGTTAATTGATAATTAAAGTAGATTTACTATAGCATAAAAACACAATCTTTACCTTTTTATTTCTTTTCTCGAAAAATTTAATAATATATTTTTAAACATTTTTGGGTGATGCATTTTCAAACACACCTTCTCAGAAAACCATCATGGCTGCTTTAGAGAGTGGCAATAGGCTAACAGATGGCGCTAGTAGATTAGCAGGATGCGGCAGCCATGTTTTTACACACGATTTTCAAAATATTTTGTTCTAGCCGCTACGTCTGTTGTCTGTGCTATAACTAAGAAAATGTTGATAAATAGCATTATTTTCATCTTCTCAACGTGTCATGATTTTTTCAATAAGGCTTTCTAGGCCCAGTGAAAAAAATATAATTTAACTCAAAAATGACGAACTCCTCGTCACAGTGTCCTGATGCAAACAATGATCGAGCTGTAGCTGTCACAGCCCTGTGAAGTATGTTGGCTGACATATCGGGCAGTCAGTCAAAAAAACCAGCTAGAAGTCGCCTGACAAAAAAATTTTGCTAGAAAGAGATAGGAAACCTGATGCAAACAAACGTCCAGCTGTCATGTAAACATACTTTGAATGTGTTGGTAAATTTCTGACTAGAAAGCCTTATGAACATTGTTTTTGAATCGTAAAACGGAATGCATTTTCGGATTCTTCGGACAATCTTCTACCAGGAAAAGGTAAAATAAGTAATATAAATATTATTAAATTTTATTTGTTTTTGAAACATAATTTAAAAAATCTCATAATTTAAAGGCATTTCCAGTAAAACAAATTTCATATAAAATGTGAAAACTTTTGATTAATTCTTTAAATTCAGTTATACATGTAATATAAATCCATAATTTAATAAACAAAACTAGTTTCAACGAATTTCAGGCAAAGTTCTAAATTTTTAACAATATTACCTAAAATTTATATGTATTATATTAAAAAGCTTATAAAAATAATTAACTAAGTATTGACATAAATGATTTTCTTAAAAAATATATCAGCAACCTAAGTGATGGTAAGTTCGAAGTAAAAATAATGTTTGAAAACCTCAAATCTGCTTTTAACAAGACAAACTATGACTATCAAAGGCACCCTGGTATTCAAACAAAGATTTTTTGAAATATTACATTGTTTTTAAAGTGCAACATGTAGTTAATCTTTTGTCAAGCAACTGTAAAGTTTAACATGACAGATGAGAAAGTTTCACACCAAGTTACAAGCTGTAATCTTCCTTTAAAATTTCTTGATTGTTTAATAATATTTGAACATAAGCTCTGCTTAAAATTTAGAACCTTTTTTCATTGTAACTTGTTATGTATCTGTGTCATTCATTTAATGTTAAGATAAGGTGTTTTTATTGCGAGTAATAACGGGTTGTCTTTTATGTTCTAATGCTTGAACAATTAGGTCGTAAGAATATGCAAATTGTAAATAGGACAGAGACCTTCTAAAGATGCGTGAGTTTCCATTCAATATGATTAAAACACGTTTTCAAATTCAAATCCATTGTTTCATCATAATTGTTTAATTTCTGAAATAAATATTTTCCAAATTATAATCGTGGATAGGCCCTTTGGTTTATCAAACCGAGTTTTTGTAAGTGTGCGTGTTGCCGCCGCACGCCGCAATTCGAGTTGTCCAAATTTCAACCAATCAGAGTGTGGGTCCAAAATAGGTTCAGCGATGTCTCTAAAATACATTCAATAAGTCCAAAAGCATCCAAAAATGTTTTACTTGAAATGCTTATTACAATGGAATGGTTAAATTATTTTAAATTTTCAATAGTACACTTTGTTAAGCATAAATTAAGGCACAAAACAATCCTGAAACGAGCCAAATTAGTTAGACCGTTCCTGAGAACTATGCGAAATATGTTGACGCTTTGCATAGTAGGTCCAAAATAGGGCCATATACCCTATATAAAAAAACAATTTTAAAACTTAAAACAAAACTTAAACTTGTATTTTTTTCAATTTTGTAATATTTTTTTAAATTTTAGTTTGTTAAAGTTTTTAAAATTTGTATTTTATTGAAAATTTAAAAAAAATAAGATCTAAAAAATTAGTTTTTTTTTATTTTTAAAATTTTAAGAAACATATTAAGTTTTCAAATGCGTAATTAAAAAATAATAATCTTTGAAATTTTAGAATTTAAAAATATAAGTTATTTCAATTTTAGAATTTACAGAATTTACAATTTTTGAATTTTAGAACTCATATTTTTTTTTAATATTAGAATTCAAAATTCCAACTCGTGCGTCCAACGTTTTGGGAATTCAAGAACTTTATAATGTTAGATTTTTTGTATTTATAAATTGAAGAATTTTAGTACTTAAGAATTAAGGAATTTTAGTGTTTAAGTTTTTGTCAATTAAAAAAAAATCTTATTTTTGAATTTCAATTTTTTTCAAAAATATTTGAAGACTTTGAGAATTTGAAGAATTAATAAATTCTAGAATTTAAGAAAAGAATACTAACAATTTGCACAATATCAAGAAATTCAATATTTAAATTTTCGAATTCTTACATTTTTAAGTTCTGAAATGCTAGAATTTTACAACTTTACAATTTCAGCGTTTAAGTTTTTTAAAATTTTTAGTATTTTTGATTTTTATTTTTCAGTTTGGAATTATTGGATTGAAAAGTTGAGAATTTGTTTTGTTCCATTCATCCTATTTTGAATTTCGATCGTCCAATCGCACTTCCAGCACACCTCCATCGTTTCTAAAACATGACTCACCAGTTCCATTAGGTATGCGTCGCAACATCCCGCGGACGGTAAAACACCAAACACCAACCGCTTCCACGATCGCAAACTGGTTCCTTCCCGTCCCGTCTTCCGGAATGTCCCGCCGAGTAAACCATATCCCTGTTTGAAAAATGTCGCACGTCGTACGAGTTGTCGCACGGTTTTGATTTTACCGTTTCGATATCGATTGGTCGAAAAGACGACAAACGTACGACAAACACTCGACATGCCCGACATTGTTTTTTCTATCGATTTTCCTTCAATTTGACGTCACGATTTTCGTCGACGCAAGAGTTTGACAGTTCTCTTCAGTTGGACTTGTTTGAACATGATTGCTGTTGAGCTTCGCAAGGATTTTGGCCGGTTGATAGGTGAGTTGTGTTATTTTTCTGCTGGAAAGATTCAGCGTGAGTGGGCGTGCGGCCGAATCATAGTGTCATTTGTTCCAGGTTTCCTGATTTCGGTTATCGTGGTGGTGGAGGCGAAGGAGGATGGGAAATAGAGATAACCCGGCGGCCATGCCGGAAGACGGGATGGGAAGGAACCAATCTGCGGTCGAGGAAGCGGATGTTTTATTTTCCACGGGAGGTTGCGGTGCATTCCCAAAAGAGAAAAAGGATTAAATACCAAGTTCTGGTCAAGGGAACATAAATAAGGAAACGGAACTTCCAATTCCCAGAGAGTTGTTCACTGTTCTGGGTGAATGAAAAGGCGGAGGAGGACGGAATAATACGCTCCCGGTGGCGTCTCTGATTCGCCTGAAGTTATTATCAATGGTGAGTTTTGAAATAATAAAAAAACAGACATTCAGAATTAAAAAAAAATATTTATAAATTCATAAGCTCAAAAAATCCAAAAAAAACTACAAAAAATATAATTCAAAAATAACAAAATTCAAAAATTAAAAAAAATATCTGAAAAATGAACATAAATCAAATTGAAGTTTTTAAAAAAAAAAATTTTTAATTTCTAGAATTTATAAAAATTTTAAAAAATCTATGATTTAAAAAAATATAAAATCCAAAAAAAAAATCACATTTCTAACCCGTTTTAAAATTTTAAGACTTCTACTGTTTTTAATTTTTTTTTTCAAAATTTCTGAATTATAAAATTTATTAATTACTAAATTATAAAATTATAACATTTCTAACACTTTTAAAATTTTAAGACTTCTACTGTTTTTAATTTTTTTTTTCAAAATTTCTGAATTATAAAATTTATTAATTACTAAATTATAAAATTATAAAATTATAAAATTATAAAATTATAAAATTATAAAATTATAAAATTATAAAATTATAAAATTATAAAATTATAAAATTATAAAATTATAAAATTATAAAATTATAAAATTATAAAATTATAAAATTATAAAATTATAAAATTATAAAATTATAAAATTATAAAATTATAAAATTATAAAATTATAAAATTATAAAATTATAAAATTATAAAATTATAAAATTATAAAATTATAAAATTATAAAATTATAAAATTATAAAATTATAAAATTATAAAATTATAAAATTATAAAATTATAAAATTATAAAATTATAAAATTATAAAATTATAAAATTATAAAATTATAAAATTATAAAATTATAAAATTATAAAATTATAAAATTATAAAATTATAAAATTATAAAATTATAAAATTATAAAATTATAAAATTATAAAATTATAAAATTATAAAATTATAAAATTATAAAATTATAAAATTATAAAATATAAAATTATAAAATTATAAAATTATAAAATTATAAAATTATAAAATTATAAAATTATAAAATTATAAAATTATAAAATTATAAAATTATAAAATTATAAAATTATAAAATTATAAAATTATAAAATTATAAAATTATAAAATTATAAAATTATAAAATTATAAAATTATAAAATTATAAAATTATAAAATTATAAAATTATAAAATTATAAAATTATAAAATTATAAAATTATAAAATTATAAAATTATAAAATTATAAAATTATAAAATTATAAAATTATAAAATTATAAAATTATAAAATTATAAAATTATAAAATTATAAAATTATAAAATTATAAAATTATAAAATTATAAAATTATAAAATTATAAAATTATAAAATTATAAAATTATAAAATTATAAAATTATAAAATTATAAAATTATAAAATTATAAAATTATAAAATTATAAAATTATAAAATTATAAAATTATAAAATTATAAAATTATAAAATTATAAAATTATAAAATTATAAAATTATAAAATTATAAAATTATAAAATTATAAAATTATAAAATTATAAAATTATAAAATTATAAAATTATAAAATTATAAAATTATAAAATTATAAAATTATAAAATTATAAAATTATAAAATTATAAAATTATAAAATTAAAAAATTAAAAATTATAAAATTATAAAATTATAAAATTAAAAATTATAAAATTATAAAATTATAAAATTATAAAATTATAAAATTATAAAATTATAAAATTATTAAATTATAAAATTATAAAATTATAAAATTATAAAATTATAAAATTATAAAATTATAAAATTATAAAATTATAAAATTATAAAATTATAAAATTATAAAATTATAAAATTATAAAATTATAAAATTATAAAATTATAAAATTATAAAATTATAAAATTATAAAATTATAAAATTATAAAATTATAAAATTATAAAATTATAAAATTATAAAATTATAAAATTATAAAATTATAAAATTATAAAATTATAAAATTATAAAATTATAAAATCATAAAATTATAAAATTTTAAAATATAAAATTTTTGTAATTTAAAAATTTATAATTTTTGTAATTTAATAATTTTAAAATTTTTGTAATTTAATAATTTTAAAATTGTGGAATTTTATAATTTTATGATTTTATAATTATAAAATTTTAAATTTATAAAATCATAAAATTATAAAAATTTTAAATTATCAAATTCTTGAAATTTATAATAATGTTTACTTTGAAATTCCTAAATTATGAAATTCTTGAATTTTCAAATAATAAAATTTTTGTATTGTATAATTCACGGGGTTGGAAATTCTTAGAGCTATAATTATTATGTTAACCAGTTTACCAAAATATATGTTAGTATACTTATTATTTCCTTTACATATCGCCAGTATACTTTCCAATATACTGAAAGTATCTTAATATACTAAAAGTTTATTGCTTTTCGATTAGTATACTAAGAAGTATACTGGAATAACGTTAGTATACTCAGTATTCCCAAGTAATATTAGAGTTTCCAGCCCCTTGGTATAATTAAGAAATTATAAAATAAATAAATATTAGTAACAATGTTAATTATGAAATTTTTGATTAATTTAATTCTTGATTTGTCAAGTTGTTAATTTATTGAATTGATAAATTATGAAATTGTTAAATTATAAAATCGTCAAATTATTTTTTTAAATGACTGCATATTTCTAAATTTATAAAATTAAAATATTTGAAATCTTCAGCATTCTAAAATTCTATGATTTAAAAATTTTTATTTCTAAAATCTTTTATTCGATTAATCTTAAATAAAATTGGGTATTTTTTACCTTGTAATTTTAAAATCTTGTATTTTCCTGTAAGCAAAACCTCTAAATATGAATGGTTAAACGGAATCACCCTATCTTATTTCAGACATTCGAAAATATTCCTATCTGATCCTGCCGAAAGTCTTGCAAAGTGCGCAAACCCACGTTATCCGTTACTTCAGTGGCCATCAGTCCATCGGACATAAAACAGTGGGGCAGCACCAGGACCGTTTCCAAGTCCAACTTTGATCAGCATCTGCGGCAGCAGCTGCTGCCCCGCCTGCATCGGAAGAAGCGACTCGCAACGGCGCTCGAGATGATGACTGACGAATTCCTGCCGAGCAACGAGGAGAACTAAAAGACCAACCGGAAGACGACACCGGTTCACAGATGTACGTGAAGATCCGCGACACAACAAGTATAATGAATTAATTGATTTTTTACTCCGGGGAAAAGTGCAAATTACATAAAAAATAAAACAAATTAAAAATAAACAAATATCTATTTTTTAACTTCAACATAACCTAAAAAGCTGAAAAAAAGCACACGACAAAGGCACGACAACCTAAATAACAAAACCGTGCGACGTCGGTCGAATGTCGTACGACAATGTCGAACAATTTCGATGATCGATCGCACGACAAATACGACATTTTGGTGCAAAAACGTATGACATTCGTGCGAATGTCGCACGACATTGTCGTGTGACGTCGTACAATTGCACGGACGACAAACGACGGACGTCCGACGGACTTTTCAGTCAGGGATTTCCCGTCCTCCTCCTCCTCCGCCACGAAGACCGAAATCTGGAATACAAGACACTTTGATTCGGTCACTCGCCCACTCCGGCCGGAACTTTCCGGCAGAAAAAGTAATTGAACCTAGTAAACAACTTACCTATTAACTGTCCAAAATCCTCCAAAAGCCTAAAAGCAACAACAACTGGTTCGACTCGGTTGCAATCAAGTCCGAACAAGATCAACAGAAGAGAACTGTCAAACTGTTTGCGTCGACGATAATCGACGTCGAATTGAAGGTAAATCGATTGAAAAAACCATGTCGAGCATGTCGAGTGTTTGTCGTCCGTTTGTCGTCCTTTCGACCAATCGATATCAAAACGGTAAAATCACAACCGTGCGACAACTCGTACGACGTGCGACATTTTTCAAACAGGGACTTGACCATTGTTGGGACTCTATCCGGCACGGGCCGGGTTTTTGGCCTTTTTTCGCTTCTGAATTTGGGCAGGATGGCAGGTATTTTAAATTGTTATAAGTTCGATCTGTTTTGACTAAATTCATTCACAGAATTTATTTTTGATTGTCGGCCGGTTGGAGCTGGACCGACGATCCAATTGACGCCCCCTTGTTCGTTCGAAAGGTCGCGCCTTGATGCTGTGGTCTAACTTGAGGTTACAATGTCTGAAGCTGAACAAAATCCGGAAGGTGGCCCGTAAGCCGCATATGGTCAAAGAGAAGAACGAGGCTGATTACTTGCTTTGCTTTAAAATCAATGACTTTCTGGAAGTTCGCATGAAGATTCAAGTGTTCAGGCTGGAAAAGGTCAAGTTCTACTAACACGCCCGCATAATGATCCGTCTGGAAGGATTACGATGAGGACTTGGAAAATGTCTTGCTTCTGAAGATACAAATTGGGACTGAATTGTAGCAGGACCCCGATGGAGCTAAAGAAAGTTGTTGAAAAGCACCTGATCACGATGTGACTCGAAAAATCCAACCGATCAAATTTATACGGGTCGCATGCAAAAGTTAAATAAAGTCTAAGAGTAGTAAAAGGGGGATCCGGGGGGATGGGGGTATTGTACGCTTCATACTAAAAAGCTAAGGGAAAGGGGTGCAAATTTGCCATACGTACAATACGATCAGATTGCTAACGCCGGAAGCATCTCCGAAAGCCGGGCTGACCAGCTTATCCAGAGCGCACTGAACTAAGTGCGATTTTTTTCGTGGGATAGCACGAATGGGTCATTTTTACATTAGATGTAAATACATTTACACGAGGTAAATTTATTTAACACTTAAACTCCCACGAAGAAAATTATCCCGCGGACTACCAAGCTCGCGAAAAAAGTCGGAAGTCAAACTTTGACAAGCTGTATCTCGGCTCCCCTTAGACGGATTTTCAAAATTCAAAATGCAAAAGATGCGGACAGATGTCTAGATAATGTTCCTTTTTTGAAAAGTCAAAAAAAGATGCATTTACCCTAAGTTATGTACGAATCAATGAAATAACTTTTTTTCAAAAAAGTCGGAAGTCGATTTTGATCAGCTGTATCTTCGCTCCTTGAGGGCGGATTTTCAAAATTCAGAAAGCCAAAGATAGGGACAGATGTCCAGATGATGTTCCTTATATGAAAAGTCAAAATTAGAGCCATTTACTCTAAGTTATGGACGAACCATTAAAGAAACTTTTTTTTCAACTCGTTTCATACGATTTGTCTTGACAGAAGATTGAAATATTATGTGATAATATTTATTAGATTCATATCACCGTGAAAGTGTAAACATATTCATGATACTCAAGACCAACCCTGGACCGATGTGGCCACTTTGAGACCGGTTCCAGGTTCCTCGGTGAAATCCGGAGTACGGGAACATATGGTGTTGTTCGGGGAATATTTTTTTCCTGTCGGTATGAGTATCCTAGTACAGAATTTTCGAAATAAAACTTATTCATGATACCCAAGACCAACCCTGGACCGATGTGGCCACTTTGAGACAGGTTCCAGGTTCCTCGGTGAAATCCGGAGTACGGGAACATATGGTGTTGTTCGGGGAATATTTTTTTCCTGTCGGTATGAGTATCCTAGTACAGAATTTTCGAAATCAAACTTATTCATGATACTCAAGACCAACCCTGGACCGATGTGGCCACTTTGAGATCGATTCCAGGTTCCCCGGTGAAACGCGGAATACGGGAACATATGGTGTTTTTCGGGGAATTTTTTTTCCTGCCAGTATGAGTATCCTAGTACAGAATTTTTGAAATCAAACTCATTCATGATACTCAAGACTATCCCTGGACCGATGTGGCCTCTTTGAGACCGGTTCCAGGTTCCCCGGTGAAATTCGGAGTATGGGAAGAATTGGTGTTGTTCGAGTAATATATTTTTCCTGCCAGTATGAGTATCCTAGTACGAAATGTTCGAAATCAAAATCATTCATGATACTCAAGACCAATCTTGGAACGATCTGGCCACTTTGGAACCGGTTCCAGGTTCTCCGGAGAAATCCGGAGTACGGATAGAATTGGTGTTGTTCGGGGAATTTTTTTTCCTGCAAGTATGAGTATTCTAGTACAACATTTTCGAAATCAAACTCATCCATGATGCTCAAGACCACTCTTGGAACGATCTGGCCACTTTGGAACCGGTTCCAGGTTCTCCGGAGAAATCCGGAGTACGGAAGAATTGGTGTTGTTCGTGGAATATTTTTTTCCTGCCAGTATGAGTATCCTAGTACAAAATTTTCGAAATCAAACTTATTCATGATACTCAAGACCAATTCTGGACCGATGCGGCCACTTTGAGACCGGTTCCAGGTTCCACAGTGAAACCCGGAGTACGGGAACATATGGTGTTGTTCGGGGAATATTTTTTTCCTGTCGGTATGAGTATCCTAGTACAGAATTTTCGAAATCAAACTTATTCATGATACTCAAGACCAACCCTGGACCGATGTGGCCACTTTGAGATCGATTCCAGGTTCCCGGTGAAACCCGGAATACGGGAACATATGGTGTTGTTCGGGGAATATTTTTTTCCTGCCAGTATGAGTATCCGAATACAGAATTTTCGAAATCAAACTTATTCATGATACTCAAGATCAACCCTGGACCGATGTGGCCTCTTTGAGACCGGTTCCAGGTTCTCCGGTGAAATCCGGAGTAAGGGAACATATGGTGTTTTTCGGGGAATATTTTTTTTCCTGCCAGTATGAGTATCCTAGTACAGAATTTTTGAAATCAAACTCATTCATGATACTCAAGACCATCCCTGGACCGATGTGGCCTCTTTGAGACCGGTTCCAGGTTCCCCGGTGAAATCCGGAGTATGGGAAGAATTGGTGTTGTTCGAGTAATATTTTTTTCCTGCCAGTATGAGTAACCTAGTACGAAATGTTCGAAATCAAAATCATTCATGATACTCAAGACCAATCTTGGAACGATCTGGCCACTTTGGAACCGGTTCCAGGTTCTCCGGAGAAATCCGGAGTACGGATAGAATTGGTGTTGTTCGGGGAATTTTTTTTCCTGCAAGTATGAGAATTCTAGTACAACACTTTCGAAATCAAACTCATCCATGATGCTCAAGACCACTCTTGGAACGATCTGGCCACTTTGGAACCGGTTCCAGGTTCTCCGGAGAAATCCGGAGTACGGAAAGAATTGGTGTTGTTCGTGGAATATTTTTTTCCTGCCAGTATGAGTATCCTAGTACAAAATTTTCGAAATAAAACTTATTCATGATACTCAAGACCAATTCTAGACCGATGCGGCCACTTTGAGACCGGTTCCAGGTTCCACAGTGAAACCCGGAATACGGGAACATATGGTGTTTTTCGGGAAATATTTTTTTCCTGCCAGTATGAGAACCATAGTACAGAATTTTCGAAATAAAACTTATTCATGATACTCAAGACCAACCCTGGACCAATGTGGCCTCTTTGAGACCGGTTCCAGGTTCCCGGTGAAACCCGGAATACGGGAACATATGGTGTTTTTCGGGGAATTTTTTTCCTGCCAGTATGAGTATCCTAGTACAGAATTTTTGAAATCAAACTCATTCATGATACTCAAGACCATCCCTGGACCGATGTGGCCTCTTTGAGACCGGTTCCAGGTTCCCGGTGAAATTCGGAGTATGGGAAGAATTGGTGTTGTTCGAGTAATATATTTTTCCTGCCAGTATGAGTATCCTAGTACGAAATGTTCGAAATCAAAATCATTCATGATACTCAAGACCAATCTTGGAACGATCTGGCCACTTTGGAACCGGTTCCAGGTTCTCCGGAGAAATCCGGAGTACGGATAGAATTGGTGTTGTTCGGGGAATTTTTTTTCCTGCAAGTATGAGTATTCTAGTACAACATTTTCGAAATCAAACTCATCCATGATGCTCAAGACCACTCTTGGAACGATCTGGCCACTTTGGAACCGGTTCCAGGTTCTCCGGAGAAATCCGGAGTACGGATAGAATTGGTGTTGTTCGGGGAATTTTTTTTCCTGCAAGTATGAGTATTCTAGTACAACATTTTCGAAATCAAACTCATTCATGATACTCAAGACCAATTCTGGACCGATGCGGCCACTTTGAGACCGGTTCCAGGTTCCACAGTGAAAACCGGAGTACGGGAACATATGGTGTTGTTCGGGGAATATTTTTTTCCTGTCGGTATGAGTATCCTAGTACAGAATTTTCGAAATCAAACTTATTCATGATACTCAAGACCAACCCTGGACCGATGTGGCCACTTTGAGATCGATTCCAGGTTCCCCGGTGAAACCGGAATACGGGAACATATGGTGTTGTTCGGGGAATATTTTTTTCCTGCCAGTATGAGTATCCGAATACAGAATTTTCGAAATCAAACTTATTCATGATACTCAAGATCAACCCTGGACCGATGTGGCCTCTTTGAGACCGGTTCCAGGTTCTCCGGTGAAATCCGGAGTAAGGGAACATATGGTGTTTTTCGGGAATATTTTTTCCTGCCAGTATGAGTATCCTAGTACAGAATTTTTGAAATCAAACTCATTCATGATACTCAAGACCATCCCTGGACCGATGTGGCCTCTTTGAGACCGGTTCCAGGTTCCCGGTGAAATCCGGAGTATGGGAAGAATTGGTGTTGTTCGAGTAATATTTTTTCCTGCCAGTATGAGTAACCTAGTACGAAATGTTCGAAATCAAAATCATTCATGATACTCAAGACCAATCTTGGAACGATCTGGCCACTTTGGAACCGGTTCCAGGTTCTCCGGAGAAATCCGGAGTACGGATAGAATTGGTGTTGTTCGGGGAATTTTTTCCTGCAAGTATGAGAATTCTAGTACAACACTTTCGAAATCAAACTCATCCATGATGCTCAAGACCACTCTTGGAACGATCTGGCCACTTTGGAACCGGTTCCAGGTTCTCCGGAGAAATCCGGAGTACGGAAAGAATTGGTGTTGTTCGTGGAATATTTTTCCTGCCAGTATGAGTATCCTAGTACAAAATTTTCGAAATAAAACTTATTCATGATACTCAAGACCAATTCTAGACCGATGCGGCCACTTTGAGACCGGTTCCAGGTTCCACAGTGAAACCCGGAATACGGGAACATATGGTGTTTTTCGGGAAATATTTTTTTCCTGCCAGTATGAGAACCATAGTACAGAATTTTCGAAATAAAACTTATTCATGATACTCAAGACCAACCCTGGACCAATGTGGCCTCTTTGAGACCGGTTCCAGGTTCCCCGGTGAAACCCGGAATACGGGAACATATGGTGTTTTTCGGGAAATATTTTTTTCCTGCCAGTATGAGAACCATAGTACAGAATTTTCGAAATAAAACTTATTCATGATACTCAAGACCAACCCTGGACCAATGTGGCCTCTTTGAGACCGGTTCCAGGTTCCCCGGTGAAACCCGGAATACGGGAACATATGGTGTTTTTCGGGAAATATTTTTTTCCTGCCGGTATGAGTATCCTAGTACAGAATTTTCGAAATCAAACTTATTCATGATACTCAAGACCAACCCTGGACCAATGTGGCCTCTTTGAGACTGGTTCCAGGTTCCCCGGTGAAATCCGGAGTATGGGAAGAATTGGTGTTGTTCGAGTAATATATTTTTCCTGCCAGTATGAGTATCATAGTACGAAATGTTCGAAATCAAAATCATTCATGATACTCAAGACCAATCTTGGAACGATCTGGCCACTTTGGAACCGGTTCCAGGTTCTCCGGAGAAATCCGGAGTACGGATAGAATTGGTGTTGTTCGGGGAATTTTTTTTCCTGCAAGTATGAGTATTCTAGTACAACATTTTCGAAATCAAACTCATCCATGATGCTCAAGACCACTCTTGGAACGATCTGGCCACTTTGGAACCGGTTCCAGGTTCTCCGGAGAAATCCGGAGTACGGAATAATTGGTGTTGTTCGTGGAATATTTTTTTCCTGCCAGTATGAGTATCCTAGTACAAAATTTTCGAAATCAAACTTATTCATGATACTCAAGACCAATTCTGGACCGATGCGGCCACTTTGAGACCGGTTCCAGGTTCCACAGTGAAAACCGGAGTACGGGAAGATAAGAGATTATTCGGGGAATATTTTTTCCTGCCAGTATGAGTATCCTTGTGCAGAATTTTCAAAATCAAACTCATACATGATACTCAAGACCAAGGTTGGAACGATCAGGCCACTTTGGAACCGGTTCCAGGTTCTCCGGCGAAACCCGGCGAACATATGGTGTTGTTCGGGGAATTATTTTTTTTTTCTGACAGTATGAGTATCCTAGGATTGAAAGAAATTTCATTCATGATACTCAAGACGACCATTCTTCGAACGATCTGGCCACTTTGGGACCGGAACCTGGAACCGGTTCCAAAGTGACCAGATCGTTCCAAGAGTGGTCTTGAGCATCATGGATGAGTTTGATTTCGAAAATGTTGTACTAGGATACTTGCAGGAAAAAAAAAAATCTCCGAACAACATCAATTCTTTCCTTACTCCGGATTTCTCCGGAGATCCTGGAACCGGTTCCAAAGTGGCCAGATCGTTCCAAGATTGGTCTTGAGTATCATGAATGAGTTTGATTTCGAACATTTCGTACTAGGATACTCATACTGGCAGGAAAAATATATTACTCGAACAACACCAATTCTTCCCATACTCCGGATTTCACCGGGGAACCTGGAACCGGTCTCAAAGTGGCCACATCGGTCCAGGGTTGGTCTTGAGTATCATGAATAAGTTTGATTTCGAAAATTATGCTAGGATACTCATACTGGCAGGAAAAATATTCCACGAATAATCTCTTATCTTCCCGTACTCCGTGTTATACCAGGGAACCTGGAACCGGTCCCAAAGTGGCCAGATCGTTCCAAGATTGGTCTTGAGTATCATGAATGAGTTTGATTTCGAAAATGTTTTTTCTAGGATACTCAAACCGGCAGGAAAAAAATATTTCCCGAAAAACACCATATGTTCCCGTACTCCGGGTTTCACCGGGAACCTGGAACCGGTCTTAAAGTGGCCACATCGGTCCAGGGTTGGTCTTGAGTATCATGAATATGTTTACACTTTCACGGTGATATGAATCTAATAAATATTATCACATAATATTTCAATCTTCTGTCAAGACAAATCGTATGAAACGAGTTGAAAAAAAGTTTCTTTATTGGTTCGTCCATAACTTAGAGTAAATGGCTCTAATTTTGACTTTTCATATAAGGAACATCATCTGGACATCTGTCCCTATCTTTGGCTTTCTGAATTTTGAAAATCCGGCCTCAAGGAGCGAAGATACAGCTGAATAAAATCGACTTCCGACTTTTTGAAAAAGTTGTTTCATTGATTCGTACATAACTTAGGTAAATGCATCTTTTTTGACTTTTCAAAAAAGAACATTATCTAGACATCTGTCCGCATCTTTTGCATTTTGAATTTTGAAAATCCGTTTAAGGAGCCGAGATACAGCTTGTCAAAGTTGGACTTCCGACTTTTTCGCGAGCATGGGAGTTTAAGTGTTAGTTCCATAATGGATTTTACTCAAGATTATTGGTCTGCTGGAGCCAGATTCCTAGTCCTTCGCAGTATATCCCTGAGAGCATCTTCGTAGAAGAAGTGGGGCGAGTGAGACAACAACGAACACATGTTTTACGTCGACCCTACCTGCTGGAAATGGGCAAGAACCAATGGAACGAACTATGTGCTTAAAGTTAATTAGAATTGCCTTTCTAATTTGTTAAGATTACCGGAAGACCGCTATATTCTCTAGCCCCGACCGGGGTGTCCATCGAAGCACTGCGCCGAACCAAAATAAGACTCACTGCGTTGAAGAATTTTAGAGCGAAACCTTGATTATGATGCGAATGGACGTTTGAGAGATCTTGGCAAGAACATAATGCACCTCACCAGCACCTCACCGCCGTGATCAACATACTCTAATGTTCAGAGACGACCGCCCTCCTGCAAAGTGTGGCTCAAGGCGAAGTTTTCGAGCCACCCTAAACACCACCCCCCTATAAAGCCCCTAATCATCTTTTATTATAGAATTTTCAAAAGAACATACAATCAAATAAAAACGTTCTCCAGCTAAGGTCGCATCCGGAACAGCAGAACCAGCGGGTCACGCACGTTGTAGGTTTGCGAGCCGTAGAAGAACGCCTGCTCCGATTTAAATGGGCAAAGATCCGTCTTGAGATCGTTTAAGTGGAACATTTGGGCGTTATTTGAACCTGATCGAAAAAGGTGATGCTAGCGCTCCGTTTGGTACTTTGATTCAGACGGGCCACTTCAGGCTGTGTTTCTTTGACTGGCGGAAGACAAAGACGCCACACCATCCCCTCCAAGCCACAGGACTGGATCATCGACGAGAAACCTGCCTCGCTGGTCGGCTGGCCGTCCTCACTGCCAGGTGGTATCGTCCGTAGAGGTCTTTGTTTTCGATCTTGAGCCACTGGACCTCCATCGACGTTCGTTAGCATCCAACCCATCCGACGATCGACTCGCGACACGAGGTCGGCAATTATAGCTCGATGCACGAGTCCGTAGCGTGCCCGCCAACGCACGTGAGCCATTGGACCCTACCGTTTCCAACCAGCATCGCTGGCGAGCACTCCGACAGTGGTCAGTAGGTGAGTCGTTTGTAGGAGACGCATCAAATCTCCTAGCTAGTGGACCTCACGGGCGTCTGGAAATAACAAGCTCGAGTGCCACGTGTCTCTACAAAGTACCACCAGCGTTTGTGCCAGGCGGCCCGAGATTCTGCCCAGAATCAGCACACGTGATCGCGAAAATCGGTCAGCAGCGTAGTCTGCGTCGGCGTCCATCCGCCGAGGAACAGCATCAGCACCGCGAGTCCCTAGCAATAGCAGCAGAACATCGAGTCCGTAGCATGCCCCGCTAAAGCACGTGAGCCAGTCGTTCCCGCCAGGACGCGCCAAATCCTCGAGTCAGTGGACCGCGTTGGTGACCGATCTGCATCCGATGGATTTAAACGGTAATGCCGCATCTCAGACAAGGAGAACTGCGTGAGCAAGCAGCTGAGTCCGGGGTTTGGCTTCGAGATCTAGGCCACCTTCCCGCAAGACTCAATGCTGGCAAATTATCGATGGGGAAATTGTTGCTGCGGACGTTCTGATAGGCGAAACGAAGATCTACTTGGAAACCCTGTTCAGTTCTACAGCAAGCACCGAGCGTAGTGTGGAATCGGATTTCTTCTGGAACACTTCTTGCAAACGTCCAAGTGTATGTCCGCTCAGGTTTTTGGGCATTGGGTGGCACTGAATCCGCGGGCAATAGCGATGAATTCTAGGTGGAATCTGCAAGGGCGTATCGGATCAATAAAATGCTTCCAAACTGATTATCTCAACAAAAAAAAAGATTCCAAACCAAATTCTTTCAATACCAAGTTCCTTGCTACGGCGATCTGTCTGTCCGCTCCATGGAACTGGGACGTTCCGATACCCTGGCGTATTTTAGCGACAAACGAAAGAAGAAAAATTAGTTATTTTTTTCCAGTCAATGACAGATGTTTTTTTTTAAGTATTTCCAAAGGCTACTAAGAGTTTTCAAGTACTCGAGTTCCCGTTTCGAGCAGTTTTAACTTGGTTATAACTTTTAAAACCAGTTTTAATTTGACAGCTCGTTGTATGGGCAAAACCAGAGTTATAGCCGGTTTTAAGAGTTATAACCACTTTTGGTCTTATAACCGGTTATAACTCGCCCGTGCGAACGGGGTATAAGCTGCACTCAAAAAAATTTACACATATACCCAGATACGAGATTTTCTTACAGAATTGGTTCTGTAAGAATCCTGCTAGAATGATTCTAGCAGCCTTGTCAGAATTCTGTAAGAATTTTGCAAGAATTTTCTAGTAGAAAAATACTGCTCACTGATTGGCTGGTGTTTTACCGGTTCAAATCATGTTGCAACAAGATTAATTTTTGCCCATTTGAACAAGATGGACGTTTTTCGCGAATAAAAAAACCCTGCACTCTTCAAATTGCCATACCGTTTGAAAGTAAAAATCAAACTGATATTATGCTGCTTTAGAAGTGGCAACACCGGATGTCCATCCCAGAAGGTCGATCTCCACGGACACACCATCGCAGGTAACATCACTCCCACAATTTCGGCACACTTTGCGAATAGATTTAGGCATGATGAAACTTAACCACATTTTCCGCTTTTTGCAGGCATGTCTCTGCAGTCTTGGCGACATCCAGACCTCGGATCTGAGTCCGGATTCTCCCTCGGCATCATTGGTCACGACATCGCTACTCGCTACTCGGACAGCAGAGAAAGCAAAGTGTGCTACCGAAGAATGAACAGCCGCCTCCATGGAGTATTAAAAAGTTATGTGACCGTTAGTGTGACCGGCATTAATGTGGAAAGTTACTTGTAATAAACAAAGAAATAAATTTTGTTCGAAATGAAATTTTAAATAGCTTAAATTTATTCCACAATAAAATTCCGACAAAATTCTAGCAGGATTCTAGCAGAAAATTTTGCCGTCTCATTATGGCAAAATTCTTACAGAATTCTAGCAGGATGGCCTGTCAGAATAGTTCTAGCAGCATTCTAGCAGGGTTCTAACAAAACCGGTTACTTTCACCGGATTCTGCTAGAACCGGTTATTGCATTTGAGCTAGAATTCTCTGAGAATTCTCGCAAAGATCTAGGAAGATGATGGCAGCGTTCTAGTAAGAATAGTTTTGCTCTGCTAGAATTCTGTAAGAATCCTGCGAGAACGCCGTGACTGGGTAGATGCTACGTTAAAAATCACGTAACTGTTCACCACAATGTTGCACACTCAAAATAATCCACACGTTGATGCTACCTGAAAAATCACGTAATCCTGATTTTCCCCTCGCTAGGCTCGTTTTACGTGACACACGTAAAAATAATGTGAAAGTGTACTGGCAAAAAAATGTTTTCACGTTGATGTTACGTGAAAAGCCTTATGGTATTTTTCCACTAGGGTTTTCCATGTAGTTTTTATGTATTTTGAAATGTAACTTCAACGGCACTCGAGTGCGCCATTCGGCGAAATTTCTACGTGATTATTTTAGTATGAAAATTGATGGCGTTCGGTGAAGAACTGCTGCCAGACTTGTGGTCGCAAAATTTTATCGAAAATGTAACAGATGGTAAGTTAAATTTAGTTTAAACAGTTTTTTAAAAGAATTAATGTTTTTTTGTTTCAGATGTCTAGAAGAAGCATCTTCTTTCTCGATGGCCATTGGCATTCTGGCCGGTGATATCACCAGCGGTGACCTGAAGAACCCCTCGAAGGCGATCCCAGGCGCAATCTCGGTCATCATCCTGACGTCGATTTCGTCCGTCGGAACGGCAATTGTGGCCGATATTACTGTGGTGAATGACGCCATCGGAAATGTTTCGGACTTGGCCAACGGGTCGTGGATCTATGCCGATTGTGCCCCGGAGAAGTACGAGTACGGATTACACAACTCGTTCCAGGTCATGGAGTTGGTATCTGGTCCAATCATCTACGCCGAGTACGCCGAAAAGGGTTTCTCCGCGGTCAGCAGAATCGGCAAACTTTGACCACATATCATACA